>NC_138771.1:442124114-442424114 GCF_965119305.1 Pelophylax lessonae
CCTGGCCAAGGACAAGGGCCCCCCCCCAACTTTGGCCAGTGGCTTTGGGGGCCTACATGCCGGGAACTTATCAGAACTTATCAGAATCTGGAAGTCCCTTTATTAATAAGGGTTCCCCCCAGATACTGCCCCCCTACTTAAATGAGTATGAGGTACATGCATACCCCTACTCATTCACAAAAAAAAAAAAATAATTGTTACCTAGAAATAAACACACCCAAACTTTGAGAAGTCCTTTATAAAAACAAAATCTCAAAACTGTCCCTCGTTTAATATCAATCACCAATTACAATGCCTGCTGCACTGAGAATAATAAACCCAGTGACCTGACACACACAACTAATCAAACAAACCGTATCACTAACCGAATTACAGCTCCCCAAGCTGCCATCAACTATATAAAGGAAGGGGCAGGGATGGTGGTGACATCATTGACCAAATATGGCCAGTGGCTATATTTGGGCATAGTTACATAGTTAAAATGTTAGCCAGGTTGAAAAAAAAGGACACAAGTTCATCTAGTTCAACCAATAAAAAAATAATAACAAATAAATAAATAAAAATAATATATCATATAATCCTATATACACAATCCTATACCCACAGCTGATGCAGAGGAAGGCGAAAAACCCCAGCAAAGCCTGATCCAATATGCTACAGCAGGGGGAAAAAAATATCTTCCTGATCCCCAGAGAGGCAATAGGGTTTTCCCTGGATCAACTTTTCCTATAAATGTTAGTACCCAGTTATATTATGTACATTTAGGAAAGAATTCAGGCCTTTTTTTAAAAGCAATCTACTGAGCTGGCCAGAACAAGCTCTTGATGGAGTCTTTTCCACATTTTCACAGCTCTTACAATGAGGAAATCTTTCCATATTTGGAGGTGAAATCTCTTTTCCTCTAGACGTAAAGAGTGCCCCCTTGTCCTCTGTGTTGACCTTAAAGTGAATAACTCAAACCAAGTTCACTATATGGACCCCTATGTATTTCTATATGTTGTTTAAATCCACCTTAATCTCCTCTTCTCGAAAGAGAATAAATTCAGATCCTCTAATCTTTCCTTATAGCTGAGCTCCTCAATGCCTCTTATCAGTTTGGCTGCCCTTCTCTGCACTTTTTCCAGGTCTCCGATATCCTTTTTGAGAACTGGTGCCCAAAATTAAACTGCATATTCAAGATGAGGTCTTACTACTAATTGGTATCATTGTCACTGCTATCCCCACCCTTTTGCCTAGGTGGTAGGGAATCCCACTGACATCAGTGGTTCTCAGGGACACAGTTAAAGCAATAACCCATGGTTTCCTTAATGTGGAACTTCACTCAAAAGGGGAAGTTGCGCTTTAAGCCCCCCCCTTCCCTGCAATATTTGGCATGTCATTTTTTTGGGGGGGTGGCACCAGGAGCCCCGAAGGCTGGTGCAGAACCAGCCCAGACGAAGACGGCACTGGACAAGTAAGTGGCTTTTTAATAAAAGACAGCAGCTACAGGATTTGTAGCTGCTGACTTTGATTTTTTTTTTCTACAGTGAAGAACATCTTTAAGAACCAGTGACAGCAGGAAGTTGGTATATATTGTCATATATAATATATAGCTTCTATACAGTATATGATCATAATTAGGAGTGAACCTTCATTTGGACCAAACTGTTGGCTCATCTCAAATATGGGTCAAGGCAATAAAGTGGACGTATGATTGAATTGTGTCCCTTACTATTTATCAATAAATAGAACCAAGTTAAAGTGCACCTGTATACAGTATATATTTGTTTTATTTCTTCTATAAAACAAAGTATATTTATGTGTGTTACATGCCGTTTAACACAGTATATTTCTCTGCGTTATGTGCCTTTTTAACACAGTATATTTCTGTGTGTTATTGCACGTTGAACACAGTATATTTCTGTGCATTATTGCACGTTTAATGCAGTATATTTCTGTGCGTTAGTGCAGGTTGAATGCAGTATATTTCGGTGCGTTACGTGCCGTCTTACACAGTATATTTCATTGTGTTAGTGCACATTTAACACAGTATATTTCAGTGCGTTACATGCTGTATAGCGCAGCATATTTCTGTGCATTACTGCACGTTTAACGCAGTATATTTCTGTGCGTTACTGCACGTTTAACGCAGTATATTTCTGTGCGTTACTGCATGTTTAACGCAGTATATTTCTGTGTGTTACTGCACGTTTAACGCAGTATATTTTTGTGCGTTACTGCACGTTTAACGCAGTATATTCCTGTGTGTTATTGAACGTTTAACGCAGTATATTTCAGTGCGTTACGTGCTGTTTAATGCAATACATTTTGGTGCGTTAGTGCATGATTAACGCAGTATATTTCAGTGCGTTACCTGCCGTTCAACGCTGTATATTTCTGTGCATTTCTGCACTTTTAACGCAGTATATTTCTTTGCGTTAGTGCATATTTAACGCAGTATATTTCTGTGTGTTAGTGCAGTTTTACTGCAATATATTGTAGGGTGTCGGTGCAGTGTGTCTGCATAATGAGTACACAGGTTAAAATGCACCAAACACCACTTTCCATTGGTTATTGTGCAACAGTGCACATATTTCCACATCTTGATTACATTTTGTTAATAAGCACCTTCCAATCATGTGTGGGAGGCCAATAAGGAGAGGCAGACGTTCCCATAGCACTGTGAGGGGGCCAGCAGCCTATGTGTCTACAGGTAACGGTGGACATGGTCAGTCCTCAGGCAGGGCATTATTTCCTCTGTTTAGTGATGTTGCCCATGCTATCCAGCCACAGCATGCAGAGGAGATGGTGGACTGGCTTACTAAACCATTCTCATCCTCCGTCACCCAAGCAGAGACTAGTGCGCAGGCCACTGCAGCTGGCAAAGTGGCTAAATCTGCCTCCTTGCAGCATCCTTGCAGCATCAGCCGCTTGCACCTTGCATATAAACGCCAAGGAGTTGCTTAGAAAGAAAGGAATTTGCGCTAGGATAAATATGTGTAAGATGCGGGCTGCAGCCTACCTCTTAACCGTAAACCAAAGGATATACAGCAAAGTGAAAAAAAATTGTAAGGAGGTAAATGGCGCTGCCAAATATGGATACAGAGGTGTAAGGAAAAGGGTGTATTTCAAAGATATGTATAAATAAAAATGACCTGGTAATAGCAAACTACCCCCAAGGTGAAATCATTATGAGTACAGCAGTGTACACGGAGCATATCTGGAACCTGATTGGC
Organism: Pelophylax lessonae; assembly: GCF_965119305.1. Taxonomy (NCBI): domain Eukaryota; kingdom Metazoa; phylum Chordata; class Amphibia; order Anura; family Ranidae; genus Pelophylax; species Pelophylax lessonae. Next base: position 442,127,330 of record NC_138771.1, read on the forward strand.
CACGCTGTATGACCCTTATTTGGCTGTCCCACCCATTTAAGGAGATAGAATCCCTATTGATTATAACATCTAGAGGAACCAAGGGACGAGCTCTGAGGGTCATAGGAATTATACCTAACCTGGATTATACGCCCACTACCCATGTAGGGGTTCTTTCTTCTGGTAAGTGCGGTCCTGGGAGTGAGGGGACCCATCACACCGGCCACACTGGAAGAGTCACAGGAAGCACTAGAGTCACTTTTGGATACGAAGTTGCACTGATCTAGCCCTGCACTGGAGCACTTTCACGTGCAATTGGGACTATTATATAACTCATTCATATACCATTCCACCTTATGCGTGATTGGGACACATTTTTTATATAATCCTTTGTATGCGATTTTGTCTATTTTTATGTTCCTGCGGTTTTGGAATCGCATCACTTTGCACCAGTAATTGCCTGTTCTTCTAGCACTTTATTTCTCATTTACCTTGGATATTTATTTGTATTCACTAGGGATGATTGAACTTTTGAAAAGTTCGGTTCGACCAGAACACCCGAACTTCCCGAAAGTTCGGGTCCGGATTCCAGAACCCCATTGAAATCAATGGGACCTGAACTTCGGCAATCAAAAAACACCATTTTGAAGCCCTAAAACCCAATAAATGCCCCTAAAAAGTGTCTAGGGTTCTGGGTCATGCCCCAGGGACTATTAATCACACAAAAAAAAGTTCTTAAAAATTGTCGTTTTTGATAGAGAGCCAATTATTGAAAAAATTATTGGGAAAAAAATGAAATTTCTTTGGATTTAGTGTCTGGGGGGTCTAAAAAGTGTACCTGTGAGGTTTCAGCTCTGTAGCATGTCCAGAACCAGAAAAAAAGATAATTTTTCTTAGAATTTTTATTAGCGCAGGGATGGGTTTCCGCTACTTTTACACCTATATGTGTGTATGTGTATATATACATATATGTGTGTGTGTATATACAGTATACCCCTATACAGAAGTTCAGATGTTATGCCTGCCTCCAAAGACGCCCAAAAAATGCCCAATAAATGCCTGCAACAACACACCTGGGCGTTTTTGTTGCAGGCTTTTATTGGGCATTTTTTGGGTGTCTTTGGAGGCAGGCATAACATCTGAACTTCTGTATAGGGGTATATATACACAAACACATATATGTATATATACACATACACACATATAGGTGTAAAAGTAGCGGAAACCCATCCCTGCACTAATGAAATTATTTGCAGGGATGGGGTTCCGCTACTTTTACTCCTATATGTGTGTATGTGTATATATACATATATGTGTGTGTGTGTATATAAAGTATACCCCTTTACAGAAGTTCAGATGTTATGCCTGCCTCCAAAGACGCCCAAAAAATGCCCAATAAACGCCTGCAACAACACACCTGGGCGTTTTTGTTGCAGGCTTTTATTGGGCATTTTTTGGGCGTCTTTGGAGGCAGGCATAACATCTGAACTTCTGTATAGGGGTATATATACACACACACATATATGTATATATACACATACACACATACAGGTGTGATAGGAGTGGAACCCCATCCCTGCAAATAATTTCATTAGCGCAGGGATGTGGTTCCGCTACTTTTACACCTATATGTGTGTATGTGTATATATACATATATGTGTGTGTGTATATATATACCCCTACACAGAAGTTCTAATGTCATGCCTGCCTCCAAAGACGTCCACAAAAAAGCCCAATAAACGCCTGAAACAAAAACGCCCAGGTGTGAAAGTAGCCCCTGTATTACAGTTCTAGAGATTTGGCGGGGCTATGTTATATACTGGGGGGCGTATTCACTACTGATTGGCCTCTGGACCCCCTAGTCACTCCAATCACATTCCTAGCACCATCCTGCCCCCTCAATTGGCTTTTACTGATGTTTCTGGTCCAATCACAGGCTTTTAAAGCCCAGTTCCTGTCCCATTGCATTTTGGTCGGTTCTGGTTGCCGAATTCCGAACTTTTTCCGCAAAAAGTTCTGAATTCGGCCGAATTTCGAACAGTCAATGTTCGGGTCGAACCGATGGTCGACCCGAACCGTTTCGATCATCCCTAGTATTCACCCCCATACGCCCTTTTAGGGCTTATTCATTGGTTGATTACACCAATACACAGTCACTTTAGCTCCTTACTTTTGACTTTGATTGTAGTTTGCACTGTAATGATTGTAATGGTGATTTTTTATATATTTATTTGATTTATATCACTGAGCCACGGTCACTTTCCATAGATCTTGACCGATCTGCACTTTATTTCTTGGAGAAGGTATACACCTTTTTCAATTTTTGTATCACCAACAAGTCACTTATTAATGTATCATTTAGTATATTAAGCATCAGCATTTTATAAGGAGTTGCTTAACCAGTTCAGGACCGGAAGGATTTGCCCCTTTAATGACCAGGCCATTTTTTGCGATTCGGCACTGCATTATTCTAATGGACAATTCATGCGACGCTGTACCTAAATAAAATTGATGTCCTTTTTTCCCACAAATAGAGCTTTCTTTTGGTTGTATTTGATCAACTCTGCAATTTTTATTTTTTGCGCTATAAACAAAAAAAAAAACATAAATTCTGAAAAAAAAAAAAAAAAAACAATATTTTTCACATTCTGCTATATAACATTCCCCCCAAAAAAATTTAAAATCAAATTTCTTTAACATTTTAGGCCAATTTGTTTTCTGCTACATATTTTTTGGGAAAAAAAATGACAATAAGCGTATTTTGATTGGTTTGCGCAAAAGTTATCGCGTCTACTAACTACGGGAAAGATTTATGTAATTTTTATAGTTTTTTTTTTTACTAGTAATGGTGGCGATCTGCGATTTGTAGAAGGACTGCGACATTGCGGTGGACAGATCGGACCCCTAACTGACATTTTTGACACTTTTGGGGGTACCAGTGACATTACTACAGTAATTAGTGCTAAAAATATGCACTGTTACTTTAATAATGACACTGGCAGGGAAGAGGATAACACTGTGGGTGATCAAGGGGTTAAATGTGAGCCTAGGGGAGGGATAATTTCTAACTGTGGGGGGGCGTGGCTTGTGAAATGATTACAGAGACCTGTGTTCCTATATAGAAGGATCACAGGAGCTCTGTGATCCTTGCAGAGAGAACGGTCAGCTGTGTTTACAACAGGGGAGCGATCGTGGGTGCCAGGCGGCAATCGGAGCCACCTGCCCCGTGCATCGGAGTCCCCGCTGCCGCATGTGGGTGGAAGCGCGCCGGTAGGTGGCGCGCGCTCGACCCCTAGTTGCAGGCACGCGACCGACGTAGGTCTACGTCATTTCACGCAGGAGAGCCACACTGCCCCACTAAATCGGTGACGGGCAGTCGGGAACCGGTTAAGATAAAAAACTTCTGCCTTTAGAACCACTTTAAGGGAGCCTTCCTGTGATCTAAACTGCAGCAGTAGCTGAGGGCTGAAAGAAAGAGTAGAAGCTGTTGTGCAAATGGCAATGCACTACCGAAAACTTAAAAATAAAATTGGATGGTCAGTCAGTCACAGCTACACAAGAGATTCATGTGGTCTGGGTGCCCAGCACTAGCAAAACCCATGAAGCCGGCAACGGTGCTAACTTTCACATGCAAAAATACTTCCTGTGGGGTCCATGACACCCTGTACTCACTGTATGCCTGGAGTTGGACTTTATATATCTGATCATAATACGAATCTCCTGCTTCCTGCGCTGGCATCATAATACGAATCTCCTGCTTCCTGTGCTGGCATCATAATACGAATCTCCTGCTTCCTGCGCTGGCATCATAATACGAATCTCCTGCTTCCTGTGCTGGCATCATAATACGAATCTCCTGCTTCTTTTGCTGACATCATAATACGAATCTCCTGCTTCCTGTGCAGGCATCACTGCTAAAGGTAATATGCTTAACATCTTAAAGATATCATATCATGGTCAGCACATCAATAAGACAGCCGAGATTATTTGGCGATATTAATATTTGACAAGACAACAAAAAGGCATGACAGATTCAAGTAATAATATCTAATAAAATGCAGCATAAAGGCTAATGTCCAACGACAGATGCAATAGAATGATAACCTAGATCCATGGGTCTAATCAGCAGGTCTGGCTCTGGGATTTTAATCTATCAAGATCTCAAGAGGTACTAAAATCTACAAGCAGCGTGCCTGTCCAAGAATTGGATGTAACAAATTTTAAGTAATTTATAATACTGGTCCTATTAAGCTTCCTTTCTGGGGGAGCACAGTTGTAATTAGCAGGCCCTTTCCTAACATTCTCATTTTATATATTTATAAGCTTTGAAAAATTCAACAGATGGGAAAAAAAAAATCATCAAGGGTGGTCAGGCATTCCTATCTGTGGTGTTTTACTTTACAAAATTCATCCTTAATAGAAAACCTCCGAAGTATTCCATAATGATATATTTAAACAGTGAAAAAGCAAAGTTCATTTGAAATGATAATTACGTTTTTTGAGTCAACCATTTAGCTTTTGCATAACTCACATACCCAGAATTAAAAGAACAGAAAAGGATGCCAAAGGGTATTGATTTCACTGTTCACTACACTGCTGTAACATCAGATCTACAAAAATAAATATTCTTATGTTTGTGGGGCTATCTAAAAAGTTAGCCCTTCAAAGGTTGTTCTACCCTAAAACTTTTAAAAAAATGTGCATTGATTCACCCACTGATTTCATACATCTCTCAGTGAAATGATGTTATCCTCCTGCATTCTGACTCTACTTTTTCCTGCTAGTAATGTAAAAAAAAAATTATCAAAGAAAATATGATTCTTTGATTATGGGCTTGACAGGTGGGTGGACTTGGAAATTTAGCTGTGAAGCTCTCTTCACCTCAGAAAGATATAAAAGCTAATGGGCAGTTCTACACACTAACAAAAATACCAGTTCCTATCAAAATGATAATTTTTGCTCTGCGGTTACATTGGTCTGCACATGGATAACCCCTCTCAAAATCACAGAAGTAAGCAGAAGTAAGGTTTTATATTTTTAAAGTTTTATTGGAATCCCTGTATATAATAATATTATTAATAATATCAAAAATGTGCTTTATTGTGTATAGTTATGCTTTTAAGAGGCAGATATCTGCCAGTGTTTGGTGGAAATGTGGTGTGGTTTCTGAATTTTGTTCTATATTATTGAAATTCATTGCCTCTTGCCTGAATTTCCCTGTACATCTGGACTTCTGGATAGCCCTGTTCGCTAAGGAAACAAAATCTGATTAGTTGGAACTATAATACAGAACACATTTTATACACCTTATGATTCACAGAAACCAGGGTTATTTTAGATGTAACATTCTAAATGATGGTGCCATTTTGACCGAGCTTCTGCCAAAGAACTCTCCCTTACTCCACGTCCAGCTTAGTTGATTGTTTCTCCCCTTTTCCTGATGCCTGCAAAGCTTTGCTTTTGGATTGTTCACAGATATCGTTGCACATGCATCTAGGGAGTCAGTGTACAAAAACCAAGAAGGCTTCCATTGCGTAGTACAGTATTACATTGAGGGAAAAAAAGTAGCGACCCACTGTTAGGAAGTTCACCGTCAGCTTGTTTGGTGTGTCTCTGGCGTACGGCCGTGCGGTGCTTTCGCGTTCCACCGGCCAGAACCACCTAACCGGAAGTGACGTATGACGCTGGTTGCCGCTCTACGCGTTTCGTCACTGCGACATCATCTGGGGCGGTGCTATACTACGTACTCCCAGAGTTTATATAGGCCTCCGTATCCTAGTGACCGTTGTGTGTACCTCCGCCATGTTGGTAACCTCATAGAAGTCACGCCGGTGGCCATCTTGGTACCTCTGAACACATTATTACCTGGTCAACATATCCGGGATACGGGGTTTATTTACATCATGTGAACTTCCTTATGCAGCGGGCCCCATATGTCAAAATTGCATACATCTCATGAAGTTAATGTCACTGTGATAAATGCAAACATAAAACCGTGCTTAAAAGGTGCTGAGAGATGTGAGCAGTGTGGGTGATTCCTGCTTGCTTTGAAACCAAATTTAATTAAAATAAACATAAACACTTTATTAAAAAAGTTAAAAAGAAGATTTAAAAATAAGTTTTAAAAGAAACTTTAAAACTGGGGGTATTATTACAGAAAATCATTTCTGAGTGGAGGATATGAAATCATAGACGGGGACCATATCCTGACCATTAGAGTGTCATGGTAAAAAGTTTGATTTGTAAGACATTTATGTGAAACATTTATGATTAAAATATATATGTGTTTTGAAAGAGGGGAGGCATAGGGGCTATAGAGCCATACAAGGATGCAGGCTAAAAAACGCAGGTTTAAAAACATAGGAGAGGAACTATTAAATGAGTATCAGGAGGGATAAAATGGAGGAGGTATTAGGTGTATCCTTTAAGAAGAAATATAAAAAAGACATGTAAAAAAGACCATCTGGTATGTAAGAGCACCGAAAATGGGATAAAAATGTAAATATAAAAGTATAAATTATAAAATTATAAAATCGCATGGTAGAATCGCATGTGGGACAGATGGTAAAGACACCATAAAACCCCATAAAAACACCATAAAAAGCCATAAGAAGCCCTAAAAGTTCATCCTGAGGTAGGGGAGTATTTAAAAATCAGTGATGAAACAATTCAAATCAATATCTTTGTTGAGGCCTTCAGGCTGAAGTGTTTGTAAAAGGTATATCCACTTCGTCTCGTTACGGGATACGTTGATTTTCTTATTGCTGCCCCTCCAGTCACTTTTAATTTTGTCAATTGCATAAAAAGACATGACCGAGGGGTCTTTAGCATGGGCTATCTTGAAATGGAGTGAAAGACTGTGCTTTTCAAAGCCCTTTTTTATGTTTTTCACATGTTCCCTTATCCTTACAAACAGTGGGCGGGTGGTTCGGCCCACGTACTGTAATTTGCAAGGGCATTCTATCACGTATGTCACGTGTGTGCTTGTATATGTGATAGTTTCATTGATTTTGATTTCCTTCTTTCTTGTGCTCTGTTTGTTCTGCATGGTAAACATTTTCTGCAGCGGAAGAAACCTTTGAAAATTGGTAGGAAGTTGTACTTTTTTAGGAGGGTCTATTACATTTTGCACCAGTCTGTTTCTGAGTGTGGGCGCTCTTCTATAAATGAAAGTTGGCTGGTTTGGTAGTAGCTTTTTCAGTGTCTTGACTGCTTTCAGGATGGGCCAGTGCTTTTTTATAATCTTCTCTATTGCTTTGTGTTGCCTGTTATATCCTGTGAAGAAGGCAAAATCCATGTTGTTATATTTTTCTCTTTGTTGACCATTCTCTTGTATCATTTCTTCTCTCTTCATGTTCATTACTTTCTTCTTTGTGTTGAGTAGATCTTTTTTCTTGTACCCCTTTTCCATGAACCTTTCAATAAGCATGTCTGCTTGTGTGTTGAAATCTTGGGGGTCGCTGCAATTTCTTCTAATCCGCATTAGTTGGCCCTTGGGGATGTTACCTAGCCATTTTGGATGGTGGCAGCTTGTTTTGGGTATGTACCCGTTTCTGTCTGTGGTCTTGAAGAAAGTTTTGCTTGCCAGTATTCCATCCTTTTTGAAAACTTCAATGTCAAGGAATGCAATTTTCTGTGCATGCCAGCTTCCTGAGAAAGTGATGCCATACACATTGCTGTTGATTTCATTGAAGAAATTTTGCAGGGATTCCATGTCCCCTTTCCAAATGAGCACAATGTCATCTATATACCTCTGATAATACCCAATGTTGGGCCTTGGTGTACTGTATATTTGTTCTTCTTCCCATTTCTGCATGAAGATGTTAGCCACGCTTGGTGCGTATTTTGCCCCCATGGCTACGCCTTTGACTTGTGTACCTTCCTTTGTGCCAGAAGTAGTTTGAGTTATTGAGGTATTTTTTATTCTGCCATCATGTTTTATATGTAATATTATGTCACCTGTGTGCTATATTGGTCATGTTTCTATGCATGCTGTATGGTCATGTATTTTATGCATGTTGTTTTCTAATAAACTTTTATCATCTAAGTGACTTGTTTGTTCACCTCAATTAAAGTCCCACCAGGGCAAATGTTTTTTCTGTTATGCAGCTTTTTGGGGATGGAGGTGAACGTAACTACAATGCCAGACCATTTTTATTAATTTTGTTCTCATATCGGGTGGAAGACACCCACGCCCTATTATGGTCTCCCATTGTTAAGTCCAACTTTTGCTATACACTCTAGCATGAGCTGGCAGTCGCTTCTGATGTATACAGTTATACACTACCATAGTTGCTGTTTTCATATGATTTTGGTGGCTCTGTGGTGGTGACGCTCCCTTTGGAGGTGGGCCTGTGTTCAATCCGGGAGCTGCGATATATGAAAGGGAGGGGTTTCCTTCCCCTGCTGTCCCCTCCCATTCTTGGGCGGGGCCACCTATATATCGGCGCCATGTTCCCGCTGTCCACATCAGGCCGCCGCGTCTGTGGCGTGCACACGTGGCAGCGGTGAGTCTACACTGGATGGATGTGGTTACCAGTGCGGTGCTGGTTTATTCACTCGCAGATGCACGCTGCATGCGTGCCGTTGTCTGCCCGTCATCCTATATGGCGTTAGGGACCTACTCTGCTTCCAATCCAGATGGGCTAACCGGTGAGAAACATATTTGGGATGCACCTTCAACTTTCTCAGGCACACACACAACCTTTTGGCTGACACACATTATGGTCACTTATCATTTATTTTTTCCACATGAACCGATCCACCAGTATTTTCATTTTTATTTTTATTCCTTCACTCTTACTTCGTTTTTTTTCTCTCACTATCGTGGTAACCTTTACCTATTTTTCATCCCTTTTTCTTTTTCTTTTATTCTTTTTTCCACATTCATACATTTATACTTACACATGCATCACTCTGTCTTTCTCCCTTTTTTTTTCCCTCTCTCTTTCTTCTCCCCCCCCCCCACCTCCCCCTCTTTCTAATGGTTTCCTAACACTGGTGTTGCTATCTACATATCAATATACTCTTTCTGTTAACACCAATGTTATGCAGTATACACTACAATATATTGACATACTCTTATACAATCTGTTTCAGCCAGTTATACGGAAACCAAGATCTCATCACCATCCTCCCATGTGTGTTCTCGCCTGGTCCCCGTTTGGTTGCTGCAGTTTTTGGCCCCTTCAGCTCCCGGGTTGGGCTTGGTGCCTCCGCCTTATGGCAGCATCATACACATTGTTTTGACCTAATCATACATAAGTGTGGATCTCCCCACATGGGCCATATATTTATTGAGTCCCTGCACTTATTAGTCAGCACTATGTAGATCATTTCATACTGACATACAGTATATTTATTTTATAGAAATACTCATGCATCATTACTCCTGATGAGTGGGCCCACGAAACGCGTCGAGTTCAAAACACTATTAATGTATATGCATCCTTGGTATTTTTTATTCTGCCATCATGTTTTATATGTAATATTATGTCACCTGTGTGCTATATTGGTCATGTTTCTATGCATGCTGTATGGTCATGTATTTTATGCATGTTGTTTTCTAATAAACTTTTATCATCTAAGTGACTTGTTTGTTCACCTCAATTAAAGTCCCACCAGGGCAAATGTTTTTTCTGTTATGCAGCTTTTTGGGGATGGAGGTGAACGTAACTACAATGCCAGACCATTTTTATTAATTTTGCTCTTATGTGTAAACCACCCTGTATCTATTAGGGGCGCTGGGTGACCGGGAAAATGATGGAAAACTACTTAATGGACAAAGATTGTGGTTTGGATTACTTTTCTAAATGAGGACAATAAGGCTTCCCTTCTAGAGTGGATTAAAAGGTGAAATATTATTTGTGGGACAGTAATATTTATCAACAATATCCCTCAAAAAATCTAAGATACATTAATTAGTAATGTACTTTATTTTAGCCTTGTTGCCGGTCAGTCTGCTCACCCAGGTTGGTTTAAGTGCTGAGTTAATTAGCATGTTAATTAAATCACTGTCAGCTATTCGTTGCTATTGGGGAAGTAGAATACTGTTTGTGTTGGTTGTTCCTTAGTTATGGTAATTATATTTCTGTATACAATTTTATCTGCATATGATAATGTAATCAGGTTCACCTGAACTGGTGGGGTATATATTCTGTGTGAGTGTGTTCAATAAACAGTTCCATATCTCATACAAGCTAAGTTGTCAGCTATAATATCTGATGTCTATGTTCAAGACTGGAGGAAGCGGTACACGGACGGAGGCACTCAGGCATGGTGTGGGTCGGTTCCATCACAGGCAGCAACCATGCTTCATTGGCAGGAAAAACATTAACCCTTCCTACCTGGTGACCTCCAGCTCGCAGGTCAACCTAAAGACAGTGAAGCATTAAGACATTGTAAATACAAAAAAAAAAAAAAAAAAAAAACCTCACACAATAAGACATATTAACCCTTTTGTAGACACCTTCCTACAAATGTATTAGTGGCCAGATTGCCAGAAGAAAGCAGAGGGGAAAAAAGCATAAAATACGAAAACCAATGCAGCCACCTCATCTAATGATTGATGAACTGAAATATGTTACATTTTTGGTTATGTATTTAATTTTAATTCTGCCTTCATAGATATAAGTCTCGTCACCTCTCTTCCTATAAAGGAGGAGTAACAGACTGGCAAACTCATCCCTCTGCTCTTCCCTCCTTTTTAGCGTGCCCTTTTTCAGTACATTTGCATGCAACCCACCCAAATGGCTCCTAGTGCTGCCCCTCCTTTCAGTCTAGGCTAATGTAAAGGTATCAGATCTCAGGCCTATGGCATGCAGAAATTCAGAGTTTCTTCATTCTTCATAGGGTATATAGAACCCCCGAATTTCTGCATGCCTTAGGCCTTAGATCTGATCCAGTCTGTGCCAGGTGTGCCAATCCTGGTACTCTTATACATCTTCTGTGGTGGTGCCCCAAACTCCAGATATATTGGGCGGAGGTGGTCGGTACACTTAATGGGCATTTGGATGTAAACATTCCTGTTTAACCACTTGCATACCTATTACCTTGATTCTTCTTTGTACACGCCTCCTATGTTGAATGCTATCTTGCGTGCTCTTTTTGTGGCCCGTAGACAAATTACTCTTAAGTAGACCTCTCCACACCCTTCTACTTTATCTGTCTAGATTATTGACCTTAACAGGCTAATTTCTTTTGAAAAACATACACATTTTTTAAGAAACTCAATGGGGAAGTTCGATGCTATATGGTCACAATGGCTTGGGTTTATGTCCTCCACTAATGGAGAAGGCCAACTATATATATATCTATATATATATCTATATATATCTATATATATATCTATATATATATATATCTATATATATCTATATATCTATATATCTCACAAAAGCGAGTACACACCCATTTTTGTAAGTATTTTATTATATCTTTTCATGTGACAACACTGAAGAAATGACACTAACGCTTCAATGTAAAGTAGTGAGTGTACAGCTTATATAACAAAGTAAATTTGCTGGAAGTTCAACTTGGCACCTTATGGCAAAGAATTCTCTGAGGATCTTTGTGATGCTCTACATAAAGATGGCCTAGGCCAGTGATGGCGAACCTTGGCACCCCAGATGTTTTGGAACTATATTTCCCATGATGCTCAACTACACTGTAGAATGCATGAGCATCATCGGAAATGTAGTTCCAAAACATCTGGGGTGCCAAGGTTGGCAATCACTGGCCTAGTCTATAAGAAGATTGCCAAGACCCTGAAGCTGAGCTGCAGCATGGTGGCTAAGACCATACAGTGGTTTAACAGGACAGGTTTTACTCAGAAAAGGCCTCGCCATGGTCGACCAAAGAAGTTGAGTGCACGTGCTCAGCGTCATATCCAGAGGTTGTTTTTGGGAAATAGACGTATAAGTGCTGCCAGCATTGGTGCAGAGATTGAAGGGGTGGAAGGTCAGCCTACCAGTGCTCAGACCATATGCCGCACACTGCATCAAATTGGTCTGCATGGCTGTCGTCCCAGAAGGAAGCCTCTTCTAAAGATGATGCACAACAAAGCCCACAAACAGTTTGCTGAAGACAAGAAGACCAAGGACATGGATTACTGAAACCATGTACTGTGGTCTGATGAGACCAAGATAAACATATTTGGTTCAGATGGTGTCAAGCGTGTGTGGCAGCAACCAAGTGATGAGTACAAAGACAAGCGTGTCTTGCCTACAGTCAAGCATGGTGGTGGGAGTGTCATGGTCTGGGGCTGCATGAGTGCTGCTGGCACTGGGGAGTTACAGTTCATTGAGGGAACCATAAATCCCAACATGTACTGAAACAGAGCATGATCCCCTTTCTTCGGAGACTGGTCCACAGAGCAGTATTACAACATGATAACGACCCCAAACAGACCTCCAAGATTACCACTGCCTTGCTAAAGAATCAGAGGGTAAAGGTGATGGACTGGCCAAGCATGTCTCCAGACCTAAACCCTATTGAGCATCTGTGGGGCATCCTTAAACGGAAGGTGGAACACAAGGTCTCTAACATCCACCAGCTCTGTGATGTCATCATGGAGGAGTGGAAGAGGACTCCAGTGGCAACCTGTGAAGCTCTGGTGAACTCCATGCCCAAGAGGGTTACGATAGTGCCTGAAAATAATGGTGGCCACACAAAATTTAGACACTTTGGGCCCAAAGTTGACATTTCCACTTAGGGGTGTATTCGCTTTTGTTGCCAGCGGTTTAGACATTAATGGCTGTGTGTTTAGTCATTTTGAGGGGACAGCAAATTTACACTGTTATACAAGCTGTACACTAACTACTTTACATTGTAGCAAAGTGTAATTTCTTCAGTGTTGTCACATGAAAAGATATAATAAAATATTTACAAAAATGTGAGGGGTGTACTCACTTTTGTGAGATACTGTAAATATAATCCTTTTATATGTTTTTTTTTGTTTGTTTTGATGGCCATCTATAGTTGATCCTATTTAGTAACTATAATTCTCTACCAATATGTTTGTATTCTCTGGAGAGTTATTTTATGTTGAATGCTCTTTTATTTAATTGTGACATCCTGCATGATGTGTTTTGTAGGTTTTGTCTGTATTTTTCAAAATTGAAAACATTATTAAATAAAATCTGATAAAGGCAGACAAATTGAAATACCAACACAGGTTACATGTAAAAAAAAAAATGCATGTGATATGTTTTATTGAATACAAAACTGCATTCATTGGATTTGTTTATTCTATCTGCCTACAATTCACCTTTAAGAATATCTAAATATCCTAGAAAAAGAGCAAGTGAACTATATAATTCCCACACTGGAGATTAACCAGCCTGGGAAAGGCTCTGATGAAGCATCATATGCTATACAATGACTTTATGTCCCCTGGTCCTTTCTTGTCTGTCCTGAACACGATTCATCAATCACCTGTCAGGCCTTCTGCTTTTGCCAGGGCGCCAAGCAAGAAATGAGCTGTTTGGGTAAGCTAGGGTGAAAACGCTTTCAGGCTACAAGGATGTGCGCAGATGTTTTAGGGATAAGAAGTGTCTGGATTTGTCAGCTAGGATTATTAATGAAATGCCTCACAGGTTTCAATGTCTTAATGGCAAATGTAGGGGAGATGGGTGATGGGATGAAGCCAGTGATTGGCTAGAAAGGATGTGAAAAGTACTTTTTGTCATGAGTGATCTCTTTCCTTTGTCTGAAAGACTGCATAAAAGTGTGCCGATATCTTCAGTGAATTAGGGCTTATAAGGAGGCTTGTGTAAATGCAGACTTGCAATGTGTTATAATAACCCATAGAGATCAATGGATTTACTTTTTTCCTGGTTTAGCTACAGTAAATAAACATCCTATTGGTTACTAAGGTTTAAAGCTGAACTTAATCTTTTTTTTTTTTTTACTTGCATAACAAAGTTTATTGAAGTACACAACATAACTAGTGTTGAGCGAACACGGACTGTATTATTCGTGTTCGTACCGAATAATTGGATTTTTTGTACCCGAACACGGACACGGACACTTTACTGTATGTTCGGGTAAAAATCCGTGTTCGGTCGTTTTATTTCCGGGTTTTGCATGCTTTGGCGCTCTTTTCATGGCGGGCTTTCAACAGCCAATCAACAATCGTTTAACTGGTGTGCCTTAAGCCATCCCAGCCATGCCTGCAAATGTCTCAGTAGCTGTGATTGGCCGTCTGAAGCATGTGACCAAGTCTTTATAAGTTCGAGGCAGCCGCAGCGGCGTCATTATGCTGCTTAGATTCAGGGACAGAGCACACATCAACGTGCTGGCTGCTGATTAGGGAAAGATAGGCAGGAAAAAACCATTTGTGTCCGGATAGAATTGAGGGACAGGTCGGAGTGTTTAGGCAGGGCGAGTTGTAGGCATTTTAGGGATAGAGTCTGCTGAATTATATAGGGTCAGTGTCTTCTACAAACTACAATCGATATTGCTGTGTGGGGGGTGGGGTCTGCACTCAATCCTGATCTACGATCTCTTCTCAATCCTGTTAGGGACAGAGTCTGCTGAATTTTAGGGAAACTGTGTTCTACAAACTACAATCGATATTGCTGTGTGGTGTGGGATTGGAGATAGGCAGGTGTCAGTGATCCACATCCATTTTTCTGTGTGTGAGCTGCAGTGAACACAATCTTTTTGGGCTGCAGTGAACACAATCTTTTTGGGCTGCAGTGAACACAATCTTTTTGGGCTGCAGTGAACACAATCTTTTTGGGCTGCAGTGAACACAATCTTTTTGGGCTGCAGTGAACACAATCTTTTTGGGGTGCAGTGAACAAAATCTTTTTGGGGTGCAGTGAACACAATCCTTTTTGGTGTGCAGTGAACACAATCTTTGTGGGGTGCAGTGAACAAAATCCTTTGTGGGGTGCAGTGAACACAATCTTTTTGGGGTGCAGTGAACAAAATCCTTTTTGGGGTGCAGTGAACAACATCCTTTTTGGGGTGCAGTGAACACAATCTTTTTGGGGTGCAGTGAACAAAATCCTTTGTGGGGTGCAGTGAACACAATCTTTTTGGGGTGCAGTGAACACAATCTTTTTGGGGTGCAGTGAACACAATCTTTGTGGGGTGCAGTGAACACAATCTTTTTGGGGTGGAGTGAACAACATCCTTTTTGGGGTGCAGTGAACAACATCCTTTTTGGGGTGCAGTGAACACAATCTTTTTGGGGTGCAGTGAACACAATCTTTGTGGGGTACAGTGAACAGAATCTTTGTGGGGTGCAGTGAACACAATCTTTGGGGGGTACAGTGAACACAATCTTTGTGAGGTGCAGTGAACACAATCTTTGTGGGGTGCAGTGAACACAATCATTGTGGGGTGCAGTGAACTCAATCTTTGTGGGGTACAGTGAACACAATCTCATACTGAAGGTTTGAGGGTGCTGCCTGTTCCATACTCCCCCTACTCCTCATCTAGCCTTTTAGGGGTACAAACAATAGTAATTGGGGCCTAGTGTGGTTGTGTACGTGTGATATACATACACTTTTTTGGGATCATATTTTCTATTCCGCTATTTAATCAAAAACCTTTGGGGATCAGTTAAATTGGGGGATAGTCTGTGTTGGTACGTGTGAGAGAGATCCACCTTTCCAAGTTGTTGGGGTTCATCTCATACTTCTGAAGGTTTGAGGGTGCTGCCTGTTCCATACTCCCCCTACTCCTAGCCTTTTAGGGGTACAAACAATAGTAATTGGGGCCTAGTGTGGTTGTGTACGTGTGATATACATACACTTTTTTGGGATCATATTTTCTATTCCGCTATTTAATCAAAAACCTTTGGGGATCAGTTAAATTGGGGGATAGTCTGTGTTGGTACGTGTGAGAGAGATCCACCTTTCCAAGTTGTTGAGGTTCATCTCATACTTCTGAAGGTTTGAGGGTGCTGCCTGTTCCATACTCCCCCTACTCCTAGCCTTTTAGGGGTACAAACAATAGTAATTGGGGCCTAGTGTGGTTGTGTACGTGTGATATACATACACTTTTTTTGGATCATATTTTCTATTCCGCTATTTAATCAAAAACCTTTGGGGATCAGTTAAATTGGGGGATAGTCTGTGTTGGTACGTGTGAGAGAGATCCACCTTTCCAAGTTGTTGGGGTTCATCTCATACTTCTGAAGGTTTGAGGGTGCTGCCTGTTCCATACCCCCCCTACTCCTCATCTAGCCTTTTAGGGGTACAAACAATAGTAATTGGGGCCTAGTGTGGTTGTGTACGTGTGATATACATACACTTTTTTTGGATCATATTTTCTATTCCGCTATTTAATCAAAAACCTTTGGGGATCAGTTAAATTGGGGGATAGTCTGTGTTGGTACGTGTGAGAGAGATCCACCTTTCCAAGTTGTTGGGGTTCATCTCATACTTCTGAAGGTTTGAGGGTGCTGCCTGTTCCATACTCCCCCTACTCCTCATCTAGCCTTTTAGGGGTACAAACAATAGTAATTGGGGCCTAGTGTGGTTGTGTACGTGTGATATACATACACTTTTTTTGGATCATATTTTCTATTCCGCTATTTAATCAAAAACCTTTGGGGATCAGTTAAATTGGGGGATAGTCTGTGTTGGTACGTGTGAGAGAGATCCACCTTTCCAAGTTGTTGGGGTTCATCTCATACTTCTGAAGGTTTGAGGGTGCTGCCTGTTCCATACCCCCCCTACTCCTCATCTAGCCTTTTAGGGGTACAAACAATAGTAATTGGGGCCTAGTGTGGTTGTGTACGTGTGATATACATACACTTTTTTTGGATCATATTTTCTATTCCGCTATTTAATCAAAAACCTTTGGGGATCAGTTAAATTGGGGGATAGTCTGTGTTGGTACGTGTGAGAGAGATCCACCTTTCCAAGTTGTTGGGGTTCATCTCATACTTCTGAAGGTTTGAGGGTGCTGCCTGTTCCATACCCCCCCTACTCCTCATCTAGCCTTTTAGGGGTACAAACAATAGTAATTGGGGCCTAGTGTGGTTGTGTACGTGTGATATACATACACTTTTTTTGGATCATATTTTCTATTCCGCTATTTAATCAAAAACCTTTGGGGATCAGTTAAATTGGGGGATAGTCTGTGTTGGTACGTGTGAGAGAGATCCACCTTTCCAAGTTTTTGGGGTTCATCTCATACTTCTGAAGATTTGAGGGTGCTGCCTGTTCCATACCCCCCCTACTCCTCATCTAGCCTTTTAGGGGTACAAACAATAGTAATTGGGGCCTAGTGTGGTTGTGTACGTGTGATATACATACACTTTTTTTGGATCATATTTTCTATTCCGCTATTTAATCAAAAACCTTTGGGGATCAGTTAAATTGGGGGATAGTCTGTGTTGGTACGTGTGAGAGAGATCCACCTTTCCAAGTTGTTGGGGTTCATCTCATACTTCTGAAGGTTTGAGGGTGCTGCCTGTTCCATACTCCCCCTACTCCTAGCCTTTTAGGGGTACAAACAATAGTAATTGGGGCCTAGTGTGGTTGTGTACGTGTGATATACATACACTTTTTTTGGATCATATTTTCTATTCCGCTATTTAATCAAAAACCTTTGGGGATCAGTTAAATTGGGGGATAGTCTGTGTTGGTACGTGTGAGAGAGATCCACCTTTCCAAGTTGTTGGGGTTCATCTCATACTTCTGAAGGTTTGAGGGTGCTGCCTGTTCCATACCCCCCCTACTCCTCATCTAGCCTTTTAGGGGTACAAACAATAGTAATTGGGGCCTAGTGTGGTTGTGTACGTGTGATATACATACACTTTTTTTGGATCATATTTTCTATTCCGCTATTTAATCAAAAACCTTTGGGGATCAGTTAAATTGGGGGATAGTCTGTGTTGGTACGTGTGAGAGAGATCCACCTTTCCAAGTTGTTGGGGTTCATCTCATACTTCTGAAGGTTTGAGGGTGCTGCCTGTTCCATACTCCCCCTACTCCTCATCTAGCCTTTTAGGGGTACAAACAATAGTAATTGGGGCCCAGTGTGGTTGTGTACGTGTGATATACATACACTTTTTTTGGATCATATTTTCTATTCCGCTATTTAATTTAACTGGGCCTCCATGCGAGACCTGTGTGCCTTGTTGCGCTGTTTTGAGTACTCCACCAACATGGCCAGTGGCAATGACGCCGTTCTCAGCTTAACTATCCCACTTCTATGCCTCCTTGAAAAAACAATTCGGGCGATGATGGAAGAGGATGTGGCACAGGATGAGGAGGAGGAGGAGGATGAAGAGGTAACATTTCCAAGGCTTTCAGGGCAGTCATTCGCAAGGGGCTCCGAGGGTGGGTTCCTGCACACGCAAACGCCAGGGACGCAATTGTCCAGCAGGGGCACAGTTCTGGAGGATGAGGAGGATGAGGAGGAGGAGGAGCTGGAGGAGGAGATGGAACCATGTTCACAGCAGGGTGGCACCCAGGCCAGCTCATGGCCATCACTGGTGCGTGGCTGGGGGGATACAGAGGACACGGACGATACACCTCCCACAGAGGACAGCCTTTCGTTGCCTCTGGGCAGCCTGGCACACATGAGCGATTACATGCTGCAGTGTCTCCACAACGACCGCCGAGTTGCCCACATTCTAACTTGTGCTGATTACTGGGTGGCCACGCTGCTGGATCCCCGTTACAAGGACAACGTACCGTCCTTAATTCACTCACTGGAGCGCGATCGCAAGATGCGCGAGTACAAGCGCACGCTGGTAGACGCCATGCTGCTGGCATTCCCATCTGACAGCGGGGCCACAGTGGAAGCACAAGGCAGAGGAGGAGGAGGAGGAGGTCGCCAACGCAACCAGGGCACCGCCAGCACCTCAGAAGGCAGGGTTAGCATGGCCGAAATGTGGAAAAGCTTTGTCAGCACGCCACAACAAACAGCAGCACCAGCAGCTCAGATGGAACGTCTTAGCAGGAGGCAGCATTTTACCAACATGGTGGAGCAGTATGTGTGCACACGCCTACATGTAGTGAATGACGGGTCTGCCCCCTTCAACTTCTGGGTCTCCAAATTGGGCACATGGCCTGAGCTTGCCCTTTACGCCTTGGAGGTGCTGGCGTGCCCTGCAGCCAGTGTATTATCTGAACGGGTATTTAGCACGGCTGGGGGCGTTATAACAGACAAGCGCAGCCGCCTGTCCAGAGACAATGTGGACAAGCTCACGTTCATTAAAATGAACCAGGCATGGATCCCACGGGACTTTTCCGTACCTTATGCAGAATAGCAATGGATACCGACCTTACCCACCCATTGTTCCATTTTTGCTCTTTCTCACTCTTTTGGGGTGTACCCTCATTTAAAATTTGTGAAAAGAAGCAGTGTTGGCTACCTCGTCCTCCTCCTCAGGGCCAGATTAATGTAGGGGCTATTGGAGCTGCAGCTCCAGGCCCCTACCTTTTATATAGGCCCCGGGTTGGCCATATTCACTGTTACCGCTCTTCTGTCACTTGTAAACACAGAAGTCTGGCTTCTATGCTCGCTTCCCCAGGCAGCACCCTCAGAACCTCCCCACACAGCGTGAAGGCCGGACAAGGAGGGACAGTTGGCGATGCATGGATGTGTTTATGGGCTTCAGAGACAGCATCCCATGTTGAATTAGGCATGCAGGGCTGCACCCTTCCTCCTCTGGGTGCATGGCAAGGCACGGCCCTAAGGCCCTTCAAAATCCTCAGCACCAAGCCCATGATGCTGTTAATCCGGCCCTGGTCCTCCTCCACCGCCGCTTCCACCTACACCGCCCATAGGTGTGCGCAGCCTATTGCATTAAGGTGTGCACCCCAAAGTTGAAATACACATGCATGTGTTTGCCAGCAGGGAGAGTAATGTATCGGGGCCATATACCTGTAGGCAAGGAGAAATAGAGCAGAGCAGGTCCCAGGGAGATCTTTCCCATCTCCTCACTGGCAATGCTATGTGCCCTAGGTGATTAGGGTGTGCCCAGGCACACCCAGCACACCCTGTGCGCACGCCTATGTCACCGCCACATCCACCACCACCTCAACCTCCCTCCTACTCCATATGGGCCTCGTCCTTCAGAGATGAAGAAGAACATTGTTTTATTTTTCTGTTTTTTTTTGTTGTTTTAAGTTATTTCCCTATCCACATTTGTTTGCAGAGCACTTGCCATGCTCTTAATTACGTTTTGCTGCCATTTGCAGCACTCTAGCCCTTTCCTTTGGTGTTTTAGAGCCATTTTAGTGCCTTAAAGTTCGGGTCCCCATTGACTTCAATGGGGTTCGGTGTCCGGGAAAAGTTCGGTAAAAGTCCGGGACACGGACCCGGACTTTTTTTTAAAGTTCGGCCGAACCCGTCGAACACGGACATCTAGGTGTCCGCTCAACCCTAAACATAACAACATGGTACAACAGTGTCCAAGATAAATCAAAACAGAGGAACATCGTAAGTCTGTAGAGGGCAAAGAAAGGAAACAGCAGGGAACATACTGGGATATACAGCATACAATATTGAGTCCGCTATGTAAAGATGGAATCAATACAAAAAGTAAGACGAGGGAACTACAGAGTGGTTATACAACGAGATCGTCCACGAACCTGATCATATCAAGCAATATGGGGCACACATCAGCCAATGGTCACTGAAACCCCAGGGGCAATAACGGATGTTAATTAACACAAGTGCGGGAGTTTTCCATCCACCGTCCTCAGACCTTGTCATATTTGGATGGACAACCTCTATGGCGATAGATCAGTTTCTTATATGGGAGGGTCGAGTTAACCTCTGATAGCCAAGTCCGAAAGGAAGGGGGCTGTTCCCGCATCCATAAGTTAGCAATGAGCCTACGGGCATAAAAAATGGTTTCTTGGAGAAATATAGACATAAATTTGTCTGTATCGTCATCGGGAAAGAGACCTAAAATACGGTACATATCTTGGGGCCTAGCTGGAGCAGGGAACCCATATGGTCGTGTAGGAACCTTATAATTTGTAGCCAAAAGGGTTGTATAGCGGGACAAGTCCACAGCAGATGAAAGAATGTACCACGGTGCGTGTGGCACCGGGGGCAGCAAGGGTCCATCTCAATGCGATATTTTGAAATCGGAAGAGGGGTTAAGTAGGAACGATGCAATATGTACAGTTGCGTCAAGCGATCAGAAAGTTTGGGGGAAGATATTTTAGGGCTGTCGAGGATCACGTCGTCTAAATGACCAACATCCCCACCCCACCTGTCCTGCAATCTTTCCACCACCCCGTCAACAACTCTCAACCGTAGCTCAAGGTACATAGCAGATATCAATTTAGACGTGTCGTCACCCATAATAGTGGTCAGGATAGGTATAGCAGTGGGGTAGTTTTGATCCGGGAACTGAGCCCGGAGCGCATGCCATAGCTGAATATCCCCGAAAGGCATGGAAGGTGGCAAGCCAAATTCATCTTGCAGTGATTGAAAAGACCTCAACACTGATCCACGAAAGATCTGATGGAGGAAAAGCACACCTTTCTTTGCCCAGAGCTCAGCACCCAGAAGGGAGGAAAGTTCAGCCAGGTGAGGGTTTTGCCAGAGGGGAGTATAGGCATGGATATGCGGCAACTCAAACTAAGAGTCAGATCCCAAATTTGTCTGTGTAAATAAATCGGAGAGGTAGGAGCAGTCCGCAGGGGCGGCCGGTCATAACCACGGAGTATCACTTTAAGAGGGGAGTGGGACGCCTGGCTCAGACGTCCGCAGAGCAAGGCACGGTAACGGGCGGCCTCCAGGTTGTGGAAGTGGTGATAGTGGGACAGCTGCGAAGCCACGTAGTATGTATGAAAATCTGGCATAGCCACACCCCCCCTCGTAGTCGGGTTTTTAAGTGCTATCCATGGTAGTTTATGGCGGCTCCGTCCCCAGACAAAGGAGTTCAGGATACTATCAATTGTTTTAAAGTATTTAAGGGGAATAAGAGTCGGGGAATGCCAAAAGATATAGAGGAATTTGGGCAAAAGAATCATCTTCACAAGATTTACCCTTCCCGTCACGCCTAGGGGGAGCCTGGCCCACCTTTGGACATGGAGCCTAAGCATGGAAATAAGAGGCTCGACATTTTCCATTAATTACATAATCAGAGGGTGATCTGGTAACTAGCACACCCAAGTAACGTATACGTGAGACCCTTGTCAGGGGAAGCAGTGCAGAGGCCTCTATGGGGGGGCGAGGGATCCAATGGCAATATCTGTGATTTGGCCCAGTTAATACGGAGACCTGAATGATGACCAAATTCATTAATAGGATGAAGTGCTGCAAATAGCGATGATCCGGTGTCCTCAAGGTAGAGCAGCATGTCATCTGCATATAAACCCCTAGTCTCCGTGACAGGTCCCAGCCGCAAACCTCGAACCCCCGGGTGCTCCCGAAGCGCGATAGCCAGGGGCTCCACAGCAAGGGCATAGAGAAGTGGAGATAACGGGCAGCCCTAGCGGGTACCACGGCTCAAGGGGATGGGGTCAGACAACCATCCATTCACAGCAACTCTAGCGACTGGGCGGTAATATAGCAGCTTAATCCAAGGAATGAAAGAAGGACCAAAGCCAAAGTTCGCAAGACATTCCCATAGGTAACCCCACTCCACAGAGTTGAAAGCTTTAGCAGCGTCAAGGGTAACTACCGCCCTTGCTCCCACCTGGTCATGACTTGCCTGAATATTTAGGTACAGGCGCCTAGTGTTCATGGCCGTGTTCTTTCCAGGCATAAACCCCGTCTGATCCGGATGGATGAGGGAAAGAATGACACGACCAAGACGTCTGGCGAAAACCTTAGCCAGGATCTTAATATCAGCCTGTAGGAGGGAGATTGGGCGGTATGCCTCGGGGTAGCGGGGGTCCTTGCCAGGCTTGGGGATCACAATAATTGTGGCTTCCCGCATCGAGTCCGGTAAGACGTCGGTATCGTACGCATGAGCATCAGTGAGCAGCAGTTCAGGGGCCAACACCTCAGAGTAGGAAGCATAGAAGTCGAGGGGTATACCGTCTGAGCCCAGGGCCTTAGCAGAGGCAAGGGAAGCAATGGCATCGGCAATTTCATCTACAGAGAGCGGGGCCTCCAGGTCTGATTTTTGTGACTCAGAAAGCTGGAGGAAGTCAATAGGCTGCAGGAACTCCTGAGTCTCCAACCCCTGTACAGTCACCTGGGAGGATGTAACGCTCCTGCGTTTCTTATATGGTGTGGATTTTCAGCTGCAGAAATAGTTCCACGTCAGCAGTCATGTAAGAGATATGCTGAGATACCATTCCCAACCTCAATGACTCATCATGTGTGGAAGGTCTTATTTCAGCCAGTAAATACACACAATTAGCAAGCTGGTTCCTAGAGTGACTTTATGTATGTGGTAACACAATGATGAAGGTTGAGGGATAGGTTGAGTGGAGGTGATAGGTGATAGACACTTGAAGGTGAGACAGTAACAGATGGATGCAGGAAGGTTTAGCAATGTTGTATGATAGCAGATGATAGAATAGCAGGTGGACATACAAAAGAGATCAACCCAGTGCAGAAAAGTAGCAGTAGTCTCAAGAGCTAGCAATCTAGTTTATGCAGATGTAATAAACAGTCTTTACTATGCAGAGCTAGATAGTGTAAGCTTAGTATAAGTTTATAGAGAATTCCCCTGCGGGGTACTTAGCACTATTAGCGATACAGCCGAAGGGTGGTTCAGGAGAGGCGGATGATCCAGTAGCGGGATACAGGGATCAGCGCAGCGAGGTTCCGTCAGCGAAGTAAGCTTGCAAGCATGGAAGCTTCAAGCAAGGTTAGCATCCAGATAAGGGTGTTTGAACGAACACATGTGAGTGAGAACCGACGCCTTAAATAGCCATCTAGTCCGGCGCTGAGTGATGACAGCTCCAGTCTTAAAGGTGTATGCGCACCTTTCCAAAAGTAAATGGTAGGGCGCATACACTTGTGGAAAGTGTAATTTAGGGTACCAAAGGTACCGGAACATTACAATACCCCCCCCCTTAAGGCCTGCTCCTGAAGGCCTCTGGAGCTGGTTTGTCTGGGTATCTCGCATGAAAATTGCGGATTAATCTAGGGGTATGTATGTCAGAGGTGTTTAGCCAGGTGTCGTCTTGGGGCCCATAGTTCTTCCATCTAACCAAGTACTGAAGTCTTCTTCTGTAGATACGAGAATCCAGAATCTCTTTTATCTCGTATTCTTCTCCACCTTCAACTTGTACAGGAGGGGGAGGTGGAATATTAGGCCTTATTCCGTGGTCCGGAACATTGGGCTTCAGTAGCGACACATGGAAAATGGGATGGATTTTTAGGTCCATTGGCAATGTAAGCTGCACTGCAGCTTTTCCAATAAGTTTCTTAATTGGGAAAGGTCCCAAGAACAGAGGTCCAAGCTTTTTGCTAGGGATCTTCAGTCTCAAGTTTTTTGTTAAGAGCCAAACGAGGTCCCCGATAGTATACTGTGGAGAAGGTCTTCTACGAAGATCATAGTACTTCTTTTGTTGACTGTGAGCGTGTGCAATGGTAGTATTTAGTAAACCCAGAGAATCCTTTATTTGGGTAAGATAGTCTGAGGCTACTGGGTTATTTGAAGGAAGGATGCGTGGAGGGAGAATAGAGGGATGGAACCCATAGTTCAAGTAGAACGGACTCTGCTTGGTTGTACTGTGAGTTGCGTTGTTGTAGGCAAATTCTGCCAGGGGGAGAAGATCCAACCAATCATCCTGTTGGTAAGAAGTGTAACAACGTAAATACTGCGCGATGCATTGGTTGACTCTTTCAGTCTGTCCGTTGGTCTGCGGATGGTAAGGAGAAGTGAGCTTCCGCTCAATCCGTAGTATGTGACATAGTTCTTGCCAGAATTTAGAAATAAATTGGGATCCACGGTCAGACAGAAGAGTTTTTGGGATACCATGTAATCTGAAGACATGTTTCATCAGGAGTTCTGCCGTTTGTTTGGACGAAGGTAGTCTGCGAATAGCAATGAAATGTGCCATCTTTGTCAGATGGTCCACTGACACCAAGATGGTATTAAATCCTTTGGAAGGAGGCAATTCTACGATGAAGTCCAATGACAAAACCTCCCATGGAGTTTGGGGTATTGGTAGACTGCATAGTAGACCGGATGGTCTCGTAGTGTCAATTTTGGACCTGGCACAGACATTGCATGAAGAGACGAATTTTTGTATAGATGTTTTCATGTCAGGCCACCAGAATTGTCGAGAAATCAAATTGAAAGTCTTTGTCATACCCATATGTCCTGTCATAGGCACATCATGCGATAATTCCAAGATCTTGGTGCGTAGGGTAGGTGGTATGTAAAGTTTGTCGTTGTAGTAGAGGAAGCCTTCTGCATCAGTATTTAGTTGTGGTGGGGGTGAATCCAAACTTATACCATGCAGAACCTCTTCCTTTAAGGAACGGACAACTCCAATAATGCGTTTGTGAGGTATTATAGGAACGGAAGGGATTTCAAAGTAGTTTTCTTCAGTTAGTCGTGATAGTGCATCCGCCTTTTTGTTCTTATCTGCAGGTGTGTAGGTCACTAGGAAGTTAAACCTTAGAAAGAATAGTGACCATCGTACCGGTCGATGCGAGAGAGTTTTGCTAGTCTGAAGATATTGGAGGTTTTTATGGTCTGTGTATATAATTATTGGTAGTTGGGTGCCTTCGAGTAAATGTCGCCAATTCTCCAGAGCCAATTTTATAGCAAGCAGTTCCTTTTCACCCACGGGGTAATTTATCTCGGGACTGCTCAGGGATTTAGAAAAAAAGGCGACTGGATGAAGTGGTGAAGTGTGGGTAGGTCGTTGGGAGAGTATTGCTCCTACTGCCATGTTTGACGCATCTACCTCCAGAATGTATTGGAGGGATGGGTCTGGATGGCGTAATATGGGAGCGGAAGTAAACCTTGTCTTTAACAAGTGGAAAGCCTTATTTGCTTCTTCTGACCATTTAAATGGTATTTTTATGCTAGTGAGCTGTGTGAGGGGTCTCACAATAGCAGAAAAGTTTTTTATGAACTTCCTGTAGAAATTTGAAAATCCCAGGAATCGCTGTAGCGCCTTGCGTGTAGTTGGTGTAGGCCAATCCTGAATGCAGGATATTTTACTCATGTCCATCTCGATTCCTGTTTTGGATATGATGTAGCCTAGAAAGAGTACCTCATCTTTATGGAACAAGCATTTCTTCAGCTTCACATAAAGATTATGTGCAAGCAATCTCGATAATACAAGTCTTACATGTCTTATGTGTTCAGACAGGGTCCGTGAATATATAAGTATATCGTCCAGATATACCACAACACAGACATCTAGTAAGTCTTTAAAAATATCGTTTATAAATCGTTGGAAAACTGCAGGGGCATTGCATAGGCCGGATGGCATCACAAGATGTTCGAACAATCCGTATCTAGTTCTGAATGCAGTCTTCCACTCGTGTCCATCACGGATTCGAATGAGATTGTATGCTCCTTTCAGGTCTAATTTTGAAAAATAGGTAGCTCCACGCACCTGCTCAATGAGCTCAGGGATAAGCGGTAGAGGATAGCGATCTTTTATTGTGATAGCATTCAATTTCCTGTAGTCGATGATAGGTCTGAGACTTGAATCTTTATTGCGAACAAAAAAGAGTCCTGCTGCTGTGGAAGAAGTGGAAGGTCTAATAAAACCTTTTTCCAAGTTCTCATCCAAATAGGTTTTGAGATGGGCAAGTTCATCCTGTGAAAGAGGATAAACATGACCGAACGGCAATTTGCTATTTGGGAGTAGATCAATGCTACAATCATAGTCTCGATGAGGAGGTAATGCTTGAGCATTTTTCTCAAGAAAAACCTCAGAAAGATCCTGATAACATAGTGGTGCAATCTCATCTGTCACCATAGACAGAATCTTCCCGGAAAACGGGAGGTTACACGTTTCCTCGCAATAACAAGAAAGGAAGGTCAAGGACCGTTTCTTCCAATCTAAGGTTGGTTGGTGTGTGTGCAACCAGGGAAGTCCCAACACAATGGGAAAGTGGGGTGATGGTATTAAATCGAAGGTAGAAGTCTCCCTATGAGACTCGTTAATAGTGACTAGAAGTGCTTGTGTCTGATCGGTGATCGGACCAGAGGATAACGGAACACCGGTAATAAGACTTACTGAGACAGGTTTGAGTTTAGAAATAATAGGAATTTTATTTAAAGCAGCAAAACATATATCCATATAATTTCCACAAGATCCTGTGTCAATCATGGCCTTAGTAGTAATCCTGTTCTGGTCCCACTGTAATGTCAAAAAAACAGAAATGTAAGGGTTAGTGAATGAAGTTGTCAATCCTCCTAGGGAGACATGTGAACACTCACCCTTCATTTTGTTGACTAGGGGACAGACGTTTATCTTGTGATCCGGGGATGCACAGTACAAGCAGAGATTTTCATTTCGTCTTTTGGTTTTTTCCATAGTTGATAGCGGTGGGCGTATGGTTCCTATCTCCATAGGAGTGGGGTCAACGGCCAGACTCCGAGAGGAAACGGATAATGGCATTCCCATCTTTTCAGCCTTTCTTTCTCGTAGTCTTCTATCTATGGTAATACTGAGTTGTATTAGTGCATCCAGGGTTTTTGGCAGATCCGCTCGGGCGAGCTTGTCCTTAACGGCTTCTGATAGGCCAAGCCTAAATTGGGTTTTCAGAGATGCATCATTCCATTCTGAATCAATGGTCCATCTCTTGAACTGTGCGACAAAGTCTTCTACAGGCCTCCCTCCTTGTTTCAAGGATCTTAACTGAAGATCAGCAGTACTCTGCCTATTGGGGTCATCATATAGGCTAGTGAGCTCTGCCAGGAACAAGGCATAGGAGTTGAGAAGCTGGTCGTTTTTCTCAAAAAGAGAATCTGCCCAGGCTCGAGGATCGTTTCATAGGTAAGAAATAATAGTACAAACCTTAATGTGATCAGTAAGGTAGGTACGA
Organism: Pelophylax lessonae; assembly: GCF_965119305.1. Lineage (NCBI taxonomy): Eukaryota > Metazoa > Chordata > Amphibia > Anura > Ranidae > Pelophylax > Pelophylax lessonae. The sequence goes on from NC_138771.1 coordinate 442,155,224, forward strand.
GGTTTTAACAAAAAAAGTAACTCACATGCGTTTTTAAATTCGCGAAATTTTTTGCGATCGCCTGTAAATACCAAAGGGGGATTTATCTTGGGTTCAGGGGACTGAGCAGAGGTAAGTTACCTGCTGCGACAGAGCCTGATTGTCTTCTTTTAATTCAGCAAGTGCGTGTATTAACGCAGATACTTGCTGGTTTAATTGTGTCACCTGAGTGGCTATTTCTGCTGAATCCATTTTTTGGTTCGTTCAATCTGTAACGCTCCTGCGTTTCTTATATGGTGTGGATTTTCAGCTGCAGAAATAGTTCCACGTCAGCAGTCATGTAAGAGATATGCTGAGATACCATTCCCAACCTCAATGACTCATCATGTGTGGAAGGTCTTATTTCAGCCAGTAAATACACACAATTAGCAAGCTGGTTCCTAGAGTGACTTTATGTATGTGGTAACACAATGATGAAGGTTGAGGGATAGGTTGAGTGGAGGGGATAGGTGATAGACACTTGAAGGTGAGACAGTAGCAGATGGATGCAGGAAGGTTTAGCAATGTTGTATGATAGCAGATGATAGAATAGCAGGTGGACATACAAAAGAGATCAACCCAGTGCAGAAAAGTAGCAGTAGTCTCAAGAGCTAGCAATCTAGTTTATGCAGATGTAATAAACAGTCTTTACTATGCAGAGCTAGATAGTGTAAGCTTAGTATAAGTTTATAGAGAATTCCCCTGCGGGGTACTTAGCACTATTAGCGATACAGCCGAAGGGTGGTTCAGGAGAGGCGGATGATCCAGTAGCGGGATACAGGGAGGTTCCGTCAGCGAAGTAAGCTTGCAAGCATGGAAGCTTCAAGCAAGGTTAGCATCCAGATAAGGGTGTTTGAACGAACACATGTGAGTGAGAACCGACGCCTTAAATAGCCATCTAGTCCGGCGCTGAGTGATGACAGCTCCAGTCTTAAAGGTGTATGCGCACTTTCCAAAAGTAAATGGTAGGGCGCATACACTTGTGGAAAGTGTAATTTAGGGTACCAAAGGTACCAGAACATTACAGAGGAATACAGCACCTCATAGAAGGACAGCACAGCTACCAGAGAAGAGTCAGTTATCAACAGGTCGTGAGCACCCAATAAAGAGTTCACCACCGGCGGCCTAACCTCCTGGTGAGCCAGGTAAACCAAAAGCTTACCCGCACGCTCCCTGTGCTCGAACACCCGCTGTCTGCAGAAGAAAAGTTTTCGCTTTACTTGTTCATAATACAGTTGTTCAACAATGCGGGTCTGGGATTTGAGTGCGGAAACATGCACTGGAGAGGGGTCTTGGGAGCAAGAGGCAGTGATTGACTCAAGTTGTGTGAAAGCTTTGCAAAGGACAGTCTGGGACAACGCTTTCAGCCGATTAATATGTCTAGTCAGAGTAGAACGCACGTGTAACTTAAAGGTTTCCCAAACACTAGACGCCAAGGCCGTATCCCTGTTGGCTGTGAAGAAGAATTGCCACTCATAGGGCAAGTCTTCCTGGTCAGAGAGGGCAACAAGCCAGAACGGGTGTAGTTGCCACGGGCGAGGTACAGTGGGGTGGGGTCAGATCTAGTGTAGCCCAGCAGGGGGATGTGGTCAGACAGTGATCTTCGATGGAAGCCAGCATCGATCAATATGGGGAGTAGCAGGTCAGAGATAAGAATGAAGTCGATACAGGACAATGAAGAATGGGCAGAGGAGAAGCATGAGTAGGCCCTAGAGTCTGGATGGCGGTGACGCCAGGTATCTGTCAGTGCAAATTCCAGCAATAAACGGTAGAGTCAGGCAGGAGGAGGGGAGGAGCAGGACCCAGGCTGATGTGAACGATCAAGGAGGGGGTCCAAGACCATATTAAGGTCTCCCAACCAGATAGCAGGAATGGCAGGATATTGGGTCATAAAGGAAATGCCTGCATTAATCACCGTGGAGCTATACAGGGGTGGGGGGGGGGGACATAGCACGCTAAGATAAGATAGGGTCTGGCACACAAAAGTACATGGAGGAAAACAAACCTGCCCTGGGGGCGGTGTGTACATCAAGCAAGGAAAATTGGACCGTCTTGGCAACCATGACAGAAACCCCCCTGGAGTGGGTGGTAAAAACTGCATGGTAGGCCCAGCCAACCCATGGGTGCCGCAGTGCCAACTGAAGCTGGCCCGTGGCATGCGTCTCTACTAGAATCACCACGTCAGCCCTATAGGATTTGAGGCAGCTAAAGATTACAGAGTGCTTCACCTTATCCCGCAGCCCCGGACATTCCACGTAAGGAATTTTATGGTGCCCATAATTGGGAGTAATACTGGATGACACGTATAAATGTAAAAGGAGCCCCCAGAGCAGGTTTGCCTCCAATATTGAAGAACAATAAGGAGCAGTGTATACAGATGAATACACATTTACACTTTGCATGTACCATGAAAAGAAAACGTTAGAGCATACAATAAACTCAAACATAAAATCAAACAATAAACCCCCCACCCCGCTCTCTGCCCCCCAAACCTGGCGGGAGCATGAACCCCAAAACCCGTGCAGAGAGTAGTAACAACGTAAGCAACCCGGGAAGGCCACAGGGCATACCAAGTGGCAGGAGGAAGAAAAACAGGCATATTATACCACTCTGCACTGTGTTCCGTGAACACAGGGGCCGAACCAATGCTGGAAGGAAACCTGGGAGCAGGACAGGAAAAATAATAAAATAAGACCAGAAGAAAGTAGGCGGTATTCCGCCACACCACAGCACAGAGCATTGCAGACAACTGCTAGTGCTAGCAGTCAATACCTAGAAAGTAGAAATGTTAGGGTGCAAATAAAACATCAAGTTTCATTAAGTCCAATGAAAGGAAAAACAAAACAAAAGTGTGTCCCTCCCCCCAGACAGGGGGTAAGCAAAAAAATGAGAAGATCCTCAGGCAGGACCCCCCACAAATAGCAGAAAGACATGGGGACTCCATAGTCCACAGCAAAGAGGGGGGGCAGCCCGCACCGGGGAGGATTTCCATGCACGCAGGATCACTTGATAGCAGCAGTTCACATGGAATTGTTCCAGGACGCAGTGTACTGATCCAGCCAAGTCGAGGCAAGTTCAGGATCCTCAAAAAATTGTGCATGGCCATCACTGATCACCCACAAGCGAGCAGGAAAAAACATGGCATATTTCAGACTGTGGAGGCGGAGCCTGCGTTTGACATTCCATAAAGCGGGAACGTTGTTTCTGAACCTCAATGGAGAAATCAGGGAACGCCATGATGTGTACATTTTCATAGGGGATGTTACCCCGTTCACAGGATAGGTGCAGGACTTTGTCTCGGTCGCGGTAGTTCAGCAACCTAGCAATAAAGGTTCTGACCGGGGCACCTTCAGGGGGGCGGCGTGCTGGCATGTGGTGGACCCGTTCAACCGCAAAAGTAGTGGAGAAAGCCTCCCTGCCGTATGTGGAGGTCAGGAGATTCTCCAGCAATGTGGCAGGATCGGGGCCCTCAGTGCCCTCAGGTAGGACCACAAATCGGACATTGCAACAGAAGGCCCTATTCTCTAAGTCGTCCTGCTTCTGGGCCAGTTGTTGCATCTGCCTCTGCAGGGCCTCAGTGGTGTGCTGGAGGGGATAAATAATGTCCTCAGTGCGGCCAATTCTCATCTCAGCCTCACTGACCCAATCCCTCAGCTTTGCCATGTCCTGTCTGATCAGGAAAATGTCAATCTTGACCTCCTCTATTTTGGTAGTTAAGGTAGCCTGGCAGGTCGAGATAGCTTCAAGTACCTTAGCAGTATCAGCCGCAGCCGAGTCAGGAGCAGAGGCGCCATCTTCCACTGCTGGGCCCAGATCCTGCCTCTGAAATCTCTCCAGCGCAGGAGCGGCGGAGGTGACCTTACGATGCGGCGAAATGCCAGAGGGAAGGAAGACCATAGCACACCGATCAGCGGCAGGGAGATAGCCGTGGGCACACAGGATGGTTAAAGCAGGATGTACCGAAAGCGGAGCTCAAGGCATGTGCATCCTACCCCATTTCCATCCAGGCCACACCCCTGAACTCAATATTTTATTAGACTTTACATATTTAGTTTGGGTCAGCTTGGCCCAAACAACGGATGTCCCTAATGCAAGCCATATTTGAAAAAAACAGACAAAAATACTATATTTTATGGAATAAAAAAATGTGTCCGGTAATAATTAATAGGACAAATCGCAATGATGATGAATAAAGTCTTAAAGCTGAACTCCATCTTTTGTTAGATTTTACATAGTTGGTTTGGGCCAGCTTGACTACGTCCCTAACTAAAATGAGAGGCCCCTGGATGTGCGGTACAAACTGTATGTAGCTGCGACTACAAACAGCATGCCGCACTGTGTTCCGGGTTCGAGCCGGGTATTGTCTTTATGGTGCTGTAAGCAGAACTCAAGAAAATGTATAAAATACTAACTTAAATAATTAAGTAATTTAAATTATTAAATAAATTGACACTACACTTGCATTGATGAAAACGGCCACAGCCTTTTTATTAAATTATATAAAGATGTTTGTGGGAATGACAACATAACATAGTATAGCTTGGCCATAGAGCCCAAACTAACCACTTTACTAAAACATATATATATATATAAATACTATAGTCCAGCCCAAAAGCTCAGACTACACCAAATATTTGAAAACATCCCACACAAATAAAGACCGTGACAAACACATACAGAGGGAGGGCGGGAGGGACGAATCTTCTTACTTCTGTATGCTGCTCCCGCTGACTGGATTCCAACGGTTATTTCCCTTCCTTATATAGGGAAATTTTTACATCCTAATATGATTTATTACTTGAAATTGGACCAATCCCATGTATGGAATTATATAGACCAATTAAATACTAGGCTTAATAACCAATTGTTATTGTACTTTAATAACCAATTAAATAGTGCATTTTACAACCAATAGCACCTTCTCTTTTTTTTTTTTAACCGCTTTAGCACTAGCCACTGTGCTGCTACTGCGGCACAGTGGCTCGTTATCGTCTAGCGACGTAGACCTACGTCGCTAGATTCCTCCCCTGTAGGCGGCGCTCGCGCCCCGCCGGAGGCGCGCTCCCGCTGTTTTCATTCACAGCGGGAGTCGGGCCAGGGTAGGAGCGGCGGCGATCGCCGCTGCTCTGCCCCGATCGTCGGGGAATCCAGTTTGGAGATCCACCCGCCTGTGTAAACAGAGCGGGCGGATCTCCTAAGTGACAGGGAGTGACAGATCGGAGTGTTCAGCATAGCTGAACATCCGATCTGTCCCTAGCTCACTCAGTCACCTCCCCCCCACACGTTAGTAAGCACCAGTCATACATTAACCCCTCCCTCTCCAATAAAATTAACCCCTTTCCCTGCCAGTGTCATTTTTACAGTAACAGTGCATATTTATAGCACTGATTACTGTAGTAATGTCACTGGTACCCCCAAAAGTGTCAAAAATGTCAGTCAAGGGTCCGATCTGTTCGCCGCAATGTCGAAGTCCCGCAAAAAAAATTGCAGATCGCCGCCATTACGCGTTAAAAAAAAAAACCACCAAAAATGACAAAAATCTTTCCCTTAGTTAGTAAACGCAATAACTTTTGCGCAAACCAATCCAAATATGCTTATTGCGATTTTTTTTACCAAACATGGGTAGCAGAAAACAAATTGGCCAAAAATTTAAAAAAAAATGTTTTTTACATCTTTTTTGGGGGGAATTTCATATAAAAAAATGTTAAAAATATCGTTATTTTTTCAAAATAAACGCTCTTTTTTTGTATAAAGTAAAAATCGCACAGGTGATCAAATACCACCAAAAGAAAGCTCTGTTTGTGGGAAAAAAAAGGACGTGAAATTTGTTTAGGTATGGCGTCGCATGACCGCGCAATTGTCAGTTAAAGTCGCACAGTGCCGAATCGCAAAAAGTGGCCCAGACGTAAGACAGCAAAATGCTCTAGTGGTAAAGTGGTTAACCGTCATGCCACATCCCCATAAATGAATGTCAGGTACATTTTGACCTGCCCTTCATTTTTATGGTGCCGTAAGCAGAACTCAAGAAAATGTATAAAATACTAACTTAAATAATTAAGTAATTTAAATTATTAAATAAATTGACACTACACTTGCATTGATGAAAACGGCCATGGCCTTTTTATTAAATTATATAAAGATCTTTGTGGGAATGACAACATAACATAGTATAGCTTGGCCATAGAGCCCAAACTAACCACTTTACTAAAACATATATATATATATATAAATACTATAGTCCAGCCCAAAAGCTTAGACTACACCAAATATTTGAAAACATCCCACAAGCCATGCTCAACAAGAGCATGGCACCACCACCAGGCCTAAGGCCATTTCAATGCAAGTCTGAAGTCCCAAGTTAAAAATATAATTTGCTATATCAGACAAATGAACTAAATCACTCCTATAAAAACCATCCAATAGACCTTCAAGGTCGGAGTGCCTGAAAGACATTCCGCCAATAGAAGGCATAAATTTAGCGATGGACCTATTAATTCGCTTGCGATTCTTCTCCAAAAAAACACGCTTTTCAGAGAACCATAGCAAACGAGAAATAATCTCCGAAAAAACAAGCCTACAGGAGGGGAAAACAGACTGAAAATGTAAGAAATCAGCCCTGATTTGTAAAATTACATCAATGATTTTCCTAAACCCAAGATCATTTCCACCTGCATGAACAATAATAACATCAGGATCAGGCCATTTTGCACAAAGATCTGTAAAAACTGTATGTACATCAGTCCATGGAAGACCTCTTAAATAGGGTTGAGCGGACACCTAGATGTCCGTGTTCGACGGGTTCGGCCGAACTTAAAAAAAAAGTCCGGGTCCGTGTCCCGGACTTTTACCGAACTTTTCCCGGACACCGAACCCCATTGAAGTCAATGGGGACCCGAACTTTAAGGCACTAAAATGGCTCTAAAACACCAATGGAAAGGGCTAGAGTGCTGCAAATGGCAGCAAAACGTAGTTAAGAGCATGGCAAGTAATCTGCAAACAAATGTGGATAGGGAAATAACTTAAAACAACAAAAAAAAAACAGAAAAATAAAACAATGTTCTTCATCTCTGAAGGACGAGGCCCATATGGAGTAGGAGGGAGGTTGAGGTGGTGGTGGATGTGGCGGTGTCATAGGCGTGCGCACAGGGTGTGCCTGGTGTACCTGGGCACACCCTAATCACCTAGGGCACATAGCATTATCGCTCTGTTTGCCAGTGAGGAGATGGGAAAGATCTCCCTCGCACCTGCTCTGCTCTATTTCTCTTTGCCAGCAGGGAGAGTAATGTATCGGGGCCATCTACATGTAGGCAAACACATGCATGTGTATTTCAACTTTGGGGTGCACACCCTAATGCAATAGGCTGCGCACACCTATGGGCGGTGTAGGTGGAAGCGGCGGTGGAGGAGGACCAGGGCCGGATTAAGAGCATCATGGTCTTGGTGCTGAGGATTTTGAAGGGCCTTAAGGGCCGTGCCTTGGCATGCACCCAGAGGAGGAAGGGTGCAGCCATGCATGCCTAATTCAACATGGGATGCTGTCTCTGAAGCCCATAAACACATCCATGCATCGGCAACTGTCCCTCCTTGTCCGGCCTTCGCGCTGTGTGGGGAGGTTCTGAGGGTGCTGCCTGGGGAAGCGAGCATAGAAGCCAGACTTCTGTGTTTACAAGTGACAGAAGAGCGGTCACAGTGAATATGGCCAACCCGGGGCCTATATAAAAGGTAGGGGCCTGCATGGAGCTGCAGCTCCAATAGCCCCTACGTTAATCTGGCCCTGAGGAGGAGGACGAGGTAGCCAACACTGCTTCTTTTCACAAATTTTAAATGAGGGTACACCCCAAAAGAGTGAGAAAGAGCAAAAATGGAACAATGGCTGGGTAAGGTCGGTATCCATTGCTATTCTGCACAAGGTACGGAAAAGTCCCGTGGGATCCATGCCTGGTTCATTTTAATGAACGTGAGCTTGTCCACATTGTCTCTGGACAGGTGGCTGCGCTTGTCTGTTATAACACCCCCAGCCGTGCTAAATACCCGTTCAGATAATACACTGGCTGCAGGGCACGCCAGCACCTCCAAGGCGTAAAGGGCAAGCTCAGGCCATGTGCCCAATTTGGAGACCCAGAAGTTGAAGGGGGCAGACCCCTCATTCACTACATGTAGGCGTGTGCACACATACTGCTCCACCATGTTGGTAAAATGCTGCCTCCTGCTAAGACGTTCCATCTGAGCTGCTGGTGCTGCTGTTTGTTGTGGCGTGCTGACAAAGCTTTTCCACATTTCGGCCATGCTAACCCTGCCTTCTGAGGTGCTGGCGGTGCCCTGGTTGAGTTGGCGACCTCCTCCTCCTCCTCCTCTGCCTTGTGCTTCCACTGTGGCCCCGCTGTCAGATGGGAATGCCAGCAGCATCGCGTCTACCAGCGTGCGCTTGTACTCGCGCATCTTGCGATCGCGCTCCAGTGAGTGAATTAAGGACGGTACGTTGTCCTTGTAACGGGGATCCAGCAGCGTGGCCACCCAGTAATCAGCACAAGTTAGAATGTGGGCAACTCGGCGGTCGTTGTGGAGACACTGCAGCATGTAATCGCTCATGTGTGCCAGGCTGCTCAGAGGCGACGAAAGGCTGTCCTCTGTGGGAGGTGTATCGTCCGTGTCCTCTGTATCCCCCCAGCCACGCACCAGTGATGGCCATGAGCTGGCCTGGGTGCCACCCTGCTGTGAACATGGTTCCATCTCAACCTCCAGCTCCTCCTCCTCCTCATCCTCCTCATCCTCCAGAACTGTGCCCCTGCTGGACAATTGTGTCCCTGGCGTTTGTGTGTGCAGGAACCCACCCTCGGAGCCCCTTGCGAATGACTGCCCTGAAAGCCTTGGAAATGTTACCTCTTCATCCTCTTCCTCCTCCTCATCCTGTGCCACATCCTCTTCCATCATCGCCCGAATTGTTTTTTCAAGGAGGCATAGAAGTGGGATAGTTAAGCTGAGAACGGCGTCATTGCCACTGGCCATGTTGGTGGAGTACTCAAAACAGCGCAACAAGGCACACAGGTCTCGCATGGAGGCCCAGTTATTGTTGGTGAAGTGGTGCTGTTCCGCAGAGCGACTCACGCGTGCGTGCTGCAGCTGAAACTCCACTATGGCCTGCTGCTGCTCGCACAGTCTTTCCAGCATGTGCAAGGTGGAGTTCCACCTTGTGGGCACGTCACATATGAGGCGGTGAGCGGGAAGGCCGAAGTTACGCTGCAGCGCTGCCAGGCGAGCAGCAGCAGGGTGAGAACGCCGAAAGTGCGCACAAACGGCCCGCACTTTCTGCAGCAGCTCTGACATATCGGGGTAGTTTTTAAGGAACCTCTGCACCACCAAATTCAGCACATGCGCCAGGCAAGGGATGTGCGTCAAACCGGCTAGGCCCAGAGCTGCTATGAGATTTCTCCCGTTATCGCACACCACCAGGCCGGGCTTGAGGCTCGCTGGCAGCAACCACTCATTTGTCTGCTGTTCCATGCTCCTCCACAACTCCTGCGCGGTGTGTGGTTTGTCCCCCAAACAGGCAAGTTGTAAAACTGCCTGCTGTCGTTTACCCCTGGCCGTGCTGAAGTTGGTGGTGAAGGTGTTACGCTGTCCGGATGAGGAGGCGGTAGAGGATGAGGAAGCGGAGTAGGAGGAGTTAGGAACAGGAGGCAAACTGAAGCGCCCTGCAATCCTCGGTGGTGGAAGGACATGCGCCAAATTGCTATCCGCCTCAGGCCCATCCGCCACTGCATTTACCCAGTGTGCCGTTAGGGAGATATAACGCCCCTGACCGTGCTTACTGGTCCACGTATCGGTAGTTAGGTGGACCTTGGCACAAATGGTGTTGCGCAGTGCACACCTGATTTTTTCCCCCACTTGGTTGTGCAGGGAAGGGATGGCTTGCCTGGAAAAGTAGTGGCGGCTGGGCACGACGTACTGTGGGACAGCCACCGACATAAGGTTTTTAAAACTGTGCGTCTCCACCAGACGGAATGACAGCATTTCAAAGGCCAATAATTTTGAAATGCTGGCATTCAGGGCCAGGGATCGCGGGTGGGTAGGGGGGTACTTCCTCTTCCTCTCAAGTGTTTGGGAGATGGAAAGCTGAACGCTTCCACGGGACATTGTGGAGATGGTTGTTGGTGACCCAGGTGGTGGTGTTGCTGACAGATCGTCTGTTTGCGGGGTGGCAGGTGCCGGTATCACTACAGATGTGGCTGGAGCGGCCGAGACTGCAGCAGAAGAGGAAGCAGGATGAGCCAGAGACGTTTCTTGGTTTTGAAGGTGTGTACTCCACTGCAGCTCGTGCTTTGCACTTAGATGCCTGATCATGCAGGTTGTGCTCAGGTTGAGAAGGTTTATGCCTCGCTTCAAGCTCTGATTGCACAGGGTGCAAACCACTCGTTTCCTGTCATCAGCACATTTTCTAAAGAACTTCCACGCTAGAGAACTCCTTTGAGCTGACTTTGGTGCGCTCGTTCCCTTGCTGCGTTGGGCAGTAGCGGGCGTAGTGTCTAGGGCACGGCCGCTCCACTTCTGCACCCTGCTCCCTCTTCTGCTGTGCTGGTGGCTCTGTGCGACCACCGCCTCTTCCTCCAAACTACTCAGGTCACCTGCATGACATTCATTCCATGTGGGGTCGAGGACCTCATCGTCCTCCACATCATCTTCCACCCAGTCTTCACCCCTGCCCTCCTTGTCGGTCTCCCCAATGCTGAACGCCGCAGCAGTTGGCACCTGCGTTTCGTCATCATCGGAGACGTGCTGCGATGATCCTTGCATGTACTCATCTTGAGAAATAAGTGGTTGGGCATCGCTGCACTCAATCTCTTCCACTTCTGGGGCAGGGCTAGGTGGATGGCCCTGGGAAACCCTGCTGACAGAGTCATCAAAAAGAAGAAGAGACTGCTGTATGGCTTGGGGCTCAGACTGCTTGCCTGATTTGCAAGGGGGTGAGGTGAAAGACGGTTGGACATCGGCTGCAGGTGCCAACTGTGACCTTTCTGCAGTAGACTGGGTGGGAGACAATGTGAAGGAACTGGAGGCACTGTCAGCAGCAAACCAATCTACTATCGCCTCCACTTGTTCTGGCCTCATCACTTCTAGGGGCGTATGATGCCCTACCAAATACTGATGCAGGTTCTGTCGCCTACTCACACTTGAGGAAGGTGTTTCACTTGTGCGTGTAGCTGGCACAGATCGACCACGTCCTCTCCTTGCAACAGGAGCTCTAGCAGCAGCACCACCACGACCCAGGCCACGGCCCCTATTTGACGCTCTCCTCATATTTCTGAAATTTAAGATCTTGCCCTAGAAAGGTCTTTATTGAATAGCGGAACAAAAGAACAACAGTATCGCACGGGTGTATCTCACAGTCAAATATGCAAACTATGCCGCAATTTAATGTTTTTTACACCAAAAGGGTGTGTATTGAATAGCGGAATAGGATAAAAAACTGTGTATCTCACACGTACAAACACAGACTAGGCCCGATTAAATTTTTTCCTACCCTAAAGGGAGGATGAGGAAGAGGAGTATGGAACAGGCAGCACCCTCAAATCTTCAGAAGTATGAGATGAACCCCAAAAACTTGGAAAGGTGGATCTCACACGTACCGACACAGACTATTCCGCAATTTAATTGAGCCACAAAGGTTTTTATTTAATAGCGGAATAGGAAATATGATAAAAAAAAAGTGTATGTTTTTCACACGTACAGAAGCACACTAGGCCCCAATTACTATTGTTTGTACACCTAAAAGGATGGATGAGGAAGAGGAGGAGGAGGAGTATAGAACAGGCAGCACCCTCAAAGCTTCAGAAGTATGAGATGAACCCCAAAAACTTGGAAAGGTGGATCTCACACGTACCGACACAGACTATTCCGCAATTTAACTGAGCCCCAAAGGTTTTTATTGAATAGCGGAATAGGAAATATGATCAAAAAAAAGTGTATGTTTTTCACACGTACAGAAGCACACTAGGCCCCAATTACTATTGTTTGTACACCTAAAAGGATGGATGAGGAGGAGGAGGAGGAGGAGTATAGAACAGGCAGCACCCTCAAAGCTTCAGAAGTATGAGATGAACCCCAAAAACTTGGAAAGGTGGATCTCACACGTACAGACACAGACTATTCCGCAATTTAATTGAGCCCCAAAGGTTTTTATTGAATAGCGGAATAGGAAATATGATCAAAAAAAAGTGTATGTTTTTCACACGTACAGAAGCACACTAGGCCCCAATTACTATTGTTTGTACACCTAAAAGGATGGATGAGGAAGAGGAGGAGGAGGAGTATAGAACAGGCAGCACCCTCAAAGCTTCAGAAGTATGAGATGAACCCCAAAAACTTGGAAAGGTGGATCTCACACGTACAGACACAGACTATTCCGCAATTTAATTGAGCCCCAAAGGTTTTTATTGAATAGCGGAATAGGAAATATGATCAAAAAAAAGTGTATGTTTTTAACACGTACAGAAGCACACTAGGCCCCAATTACTATTGTTTGTACACCTAAAAGGATGGATGAGGAGGAGGAGGAGGAGGAGTATAGAACAGGCAGCACCCTCAAAGCTTCAGAAGTATGAGATGAACCCCAAAAACTTGGAAAGGTGGATCTCACACGTACAGACACAGACTATTCCGCAATTTAATTGAGCCCCAAAGGTTTTTATTGAATAGCGGAATAGGAAATATGATCAAAAAAAAGTGTATGTTTTTCACACGTACAGAAGCACACTAGGCCCCAATTACTATTGTTTGTACACCTAAAAGGATGGATGAGGAAGAGGAGGAGGAGGAGTATAGAACAGGCAGCACCCTCAAAGCTTCAGAAGTATGAGATGAACCCCAAAAACTTGGAAAGGTGGATCTCACACGTACAGACACAGACTATTCCGCAATTTAATTGAGCCCCAAAGGTTTTTATTGAATAGCGGAATAGGAAATATGATAAAAAAAAAGTGTATGTTTTTCACACGTACAGAAGCACACTAGGCCCCAATTACTATTGTTTGTACACCTAAAAGGATGGATGAGGAGGAGGAGGGGGAGGAGTATAGAACAGGCAGCACCCTCAAAGCTTCAGAAGTATGAGATGAACCCCAAAAACTTGGAAAGGTGGATCTCACACGTACCGACACAGACTATTCCACAATTTAATTGAGCCCCAAAGGTTTTTATTGAATAGCGGAATAGGAAATATGATCAAAAAAAAGTGTATGTTTTTCACACGTACAGAAGCACACTAGGCCCCAATTACTATTGTTTGTACACCTAAAAGGATGGATGAGGAAGAGGAGGAGGAGGAGTATAGAACAGGCAGCACCCTCAAAGCTTCAGAAGTATGAGATGAACCCCAAAAACTTGGAAAGGTGGATCTCACACGTACCGACACAGACTATTCCGCAATTTAATTGAGCCCCAAAGGTTTTTATTGAATAGCGGAATAGGAAATATGATCAAAAAAAAGTGTATGTTTTTAACACGTACAGAAGCACACTAGGCCCCAATTACTATTGTTTGTACACCTAAAAGGATGGATGAGGAGGAGGAGGAGGAGGAGTATAGAACAGGCAGCACCCTCAAAGCTTCAGAAGTATGAGATGAACCCCAAAAACTTGGAAAGGTGGATCTCACACGTACCGACACAGACTATTCCGCAATTTAATTGAGCCCCAAAGGTTTTTATTGAATAGCGGAATAGGAAATATGATCAAAAAAAAGTGTATGTTTTTAACACGTACAGAAGCACACTAGGCCCCAATTACTATTGTTTGTACACCTAAAAGGATGGATGAGGAGGAGGAGGAGGAGGAGTATAGAACAGGCAGCACCCTCAAAGCTTCAGAAGTATGAGATGAACCCCAAAAACTTGGAAAGGTGGATCTCACACGTACAGACACAGACTATTCCGCAATTTAATTGAGCCCCAAAGGTTTTTATTGAATAGCGGAATAGGAAATATGATCAAAAAAAAGTGTATGTTTTTCACACGTACAGAAGCACACTAGGCCCCAATTACTATTGTTTGTACACCTAAAAGGATGGATGAGGAAGAGGAGGAGGAGGAGTATAGAACAGGCAGCACCCTCAAAGCTTCAGAAGTATGAGATGAACCCCAAAAACTTGGAAAGGTGGATCTCACACGTACAGACACAGACTATTCCGCAATTTAATTGAGCCCCAAAGGTTTTTATTGAATAGCGGAATAGGAAATATGATAAAAAAAAAGTGTATGTTTTTCACACGTACAGAAGCACACTAGGCCCCAATTACTATTGTTTGTACACCTAAAAGGATGGATGAGGAGGAGGAGGGGGAGGAGTATAGAACAGGCAGCACCCTCAAAGCTTCAGAAGTATGAGATGAACCCCAAAAACTTGGAAAGGTGGATCTCACACGTACCGACACAGACTATTCCGCAATTTAATTGAGCCCCAAAGGTTTTTATTGAATAGCGGAATAGGAAATATGATCAAAAAAAAGTGTATGTTTTTCACACGTACAGAAGCACACTAGGCCCCAATTACTATTGTTTGTACACCTAAAAGGATGGATGAGGAAGAGGAGGAGGAGGAGTATAGAACAGGCAGCACCCTCAAAGCTTCAGAAGTATGAGATGAACCCCAAAAACTTGGAAAGGTGGATCTCACACGTACCGACACAGACTATTCCGCAATTTAATTGAGCCCCAAAGGTTTTTATTGAATAGCGGAATAGGAAATATGATCAAAAAAAAGTGTATGTTTTTAACACGTACAGAAGCACACTAGGCCCCAATTACTATTGTTTGTACACCTAAAAGGATGGATGAGGAGGAGGAGGAGGAGGAGTATAGAACAGGCAGCACCCTCAAAGCTTCAGAAGTATGAGATGAACCCCAAAAACTTGGAAAGGTGGATCTCACACGTACAGACACAGACTATTCCGCAATTTAATTGAGCCCCAAAGGTTTTTATTGAATAGCGGAATAGGAAATATGATCAAAAAAAAGTGTATGTTTTTCACACGTACAGAAGCACACTAGGCCCCAATTACTATTGTTTGTACACCTAAAAGGATGGATGAGGAAGAGGAGGAGGAGGAGTATAGAACAGGCAGAACCCTCAAAGCTTCAGAAGTATGAGATGAACCCCAAAAACTTGGAAAGGTGGATCTCACACGTACAGACACAGACTATTCCGCAATTTAATTGAGCCCCAAAGGTTTTTATTGAATAGCGGAATAGGAAATATGATCAAAAAAAAGTGTATGTTTTTCACACGTACAGAAGCACACTAGGCCCCAATTACTATTGTTTGTACACCTAAAAGGATGGATGAGGAAGAGGAGGAGGAGGAGTATAGAACAGGCAGCACCCTCAAAGCTTCAGAAGTATGAGATGAACCCCAAAAACTTGGAAAGGTGGATCTCACACGTACCGACACAGACTATTCCGCAATTTAATTGAGCCCCAAAGGTTTTTATTGAATAGCGGAATAGGAAATATGATCAAAAAAAAGTGTATGTTTTTAACACGTACAGAAGCACACTAGGCCCCAATTACTATTGTTTGTACACCTAAAAGGATGGATGAGGAGGAGGAGGAGGAGGAGTATAGAACAGGCAGCACCCTCAAAGCTTCAGAAGTATGAGATGAACCCCAAAAACTTGGAAAGGTGGATCTCACACGTACCGACACAGACTATTCCGCAATTTAATTGAGCCCCAAAGGTTTTTATTGAATAGCGGAATAGGAAATATGATCAAAAAAAAGTGTATGTTTTTAACACGTACAGAAGCACACTAGGCCCCAATTACTATTGTTTGTACACCTAAAAGGATGGATGAGGAGGAGGAGGAGGAGGAGTATAGAACAGGCAGCACCCTCAAAGCTTCAGAAGTATGAGATGAACCCCAAAAACTTGGAAAGGTGGATCTCACACGTACAGACACAGACTATTCCGCAATTTAATTGAGCCCCAAAGGTTTTTATTGAATAGCGGAATAGGAAATATGATCAAAAAAAAGTGTATGTTTTTCACACGTACAGAAGCACACTAGGCCCCAATTACTATTGTTTGTACACCTAAAAGGATGGATGAGGAAGAGGAGGAGGAGGAGTATAGAACAGGCAGCACCCTCAAAGCTTCAGAAGTATGAGATGAACCCCAAAAACTTGGAAAGGTGGATCTCACACGTACAGACACAGACTATTCCGCAATTTAATTGAGCCCCAAAGGTTTTTATTGAATAGCGGAATAGGAAATATGATAAAAAAAAAGTGTATGTTTTTCACACGTACAGAAGCACACTAGGCCCCAATTACTATTGTTTGTACACCTAAAAGGATGGATGAGGAGGAGGAGGGGGAGGAGTATAGAACAGGCAGCACCCTCAAAGCTTCAGAAGTATGAGATGAACCCCAAAAACTTGGAAAGGTGGATCTCACACGTACCGACACAGACTATTCCGCAATTTAATTGAGCCCCAAAGGTTTTTATTGAATAGCGGAATAGGAAATATGATCAAAAAAAGTGTATGTTTTTCACACGTACAGAAGCACACTAGGCCCCAATTACTATTGTTTGTACACCTAAAAGGATGGATGAGGAAGAGGAGGAGGAGGAGTATAGAACAGGCAGCACCCTCAAAGCTTCAGAAGTATGAGATGAACCCCAAAAACTTGGAAAGGTGGATCTCACACGTACCGACACAGACTATTCCGCAATTTAATTGAGCCCCAAAGGTTTTTATTGAATAGCGGAATAGGAAATATGATAAAAAAAAAGTGTATGTTTTTAACACGTACAGAAGCACACTAGGCCCCAATTACTATTGTTTGTACACCTAAAAGGATGGATGAGGAGGAGGAGGAGGAGGAGTATAGAACAGGCAGCACCCTCAAAGCTTCAGAAGTATGAGATGAACCCCAAAAACTTGGAAAGGTGGATCTCACACGTACAGACACAGACTATTCCGCAATTTAATTGAGCCCCAAAGGTTTTTATTGAATAGCGGAATAGGAAATATGATCAAAAAAAAGTGTATGTTTTTCACACGTACAGAAGCACACTAGGCCCCAATTACTATTGTTTGTACACCTAAAAGGATGGATGAGGAAGAGGAGGAGGAGGAGTATAGAACAGGCAGAACCCTCAAAGCTTCAGAAGTATGAGATGAACCCCAAAAACTTGGAAAGGTGGATCTCACACGTACAGACACAGACTATTCCGCAATTTAATTGAGCCCCAAAGGTTTTTATTGAATAGCGGAATAGGAAATATGATCAAAAAAAAGTGTATGTTTTTCACACGTACAGAAGCACACTAGGCCCCAATTACTATTGTTTGTACACCTAAAAGGATGGATGAGGAGGAGGAGGAGGAGGAGTATAGAACAGGCAGCACCCTCAAAGCTTCAGAAGTATGAGATGAACCCCAAAAACTTGGAAAGGTGGATCTCACACGTACCGACACAGACTATTCCGCAATTTAATTGAGCCCCAAAGGTTTTTATTGAATAGCGGAATAGGAAATATGATCAAAAAAAAGTGTATGTTTTTCACACGTACAGAAGCACACTAGGCCCCAATTACTATTGTTTGTACACCTAAAAGGATGGATGAGGAAGAGGAGGAGGAGGAGTATAGAACAGGCAGCACCCTCAAAGCTTCAGAAGTATGAGATGAACCCCAAAAACTTGGAAAGGTGGATCTCACACGTACCGACACAGACTATTCCGCAATTTAATTGAGCCCCAAAGGTTTTTATTGAATAACGGAATAGGAAATATGATCAAAAAAAGTGTATGTTTTTCACACGTACAGAAGCACACTAGGCCCCAATTACTATTGTTTGTACACCTAAAAGGATGGATGAGGAGGAGGAGGAGGAGTATAGAACAGGCAGCACCCTCAAAGCTTCAGAAGTATGAGATGAACCCCAAAAACTTGGAAAGGTGGATCTCACACGTACCGACACAGACTATTCCGCAATTTAATTGAGCCCCAAAGGTTTTTATTGAATAGCGGAATAGGAAATATGATCAAAAAAAAGTGTATGTTTTTCACACGTACAGAAGCACACTAGGCCCCAATTACTATTGTTTGTACACCTAAAAGGATGGATGAGGAAGAGGAGGAGGAGGAGTATAGAACAGGCAGCACCCTCAAAGCTTCAGAAGTATGAGATGAACCCCAAAAACTTGGAAAGGTGGATCTCACACGTACCGACACAGACTATTCCGCAATTTAATTGAGCCCCAAAGGTTTTTTTTGAATAACGGAATAGGAAATATGATCAAAAAAAGTGTATGTTTTTCACACGTACAGAAGCACACTAGGCCCCAATTACTATTGTTTGTACACCTAAAAGGATGGATGAGGAGGAGGAGGAGGAGTATAGAACAGGCAGCACCCTCAAAGCTTCAGAAGTATGAGATTGTGTTCACTGAATCCCACAAAGATTGTGTTCACTGTACCCCACAAAGATTGTGTTCACTGTACCCCACAAAGGTTTTGTTCACTGCACCCCACAAAGATTGTGTTCACTGTACCCCACAAAGGTTTTGTTCACTGCACCCCACAAAGATTGTGTTCACTGTACCCCACAAAGATTGTGTTCACTGCACCCCAAAAGGATTGTCTTCTCTGCACCCCACAAAGATTGTGTTCACTGTACCCCACAAAGGTTTTGTTCACTGTACCCCACAAAGATTGTGTTCACTGCACTCCAAAAGGATTGTCTTCACTGCACCCCACAAAGATTGTGTTCACTGTACCCCACAAAGGTTTTGTTCACTGCACCCCACAAAGATTGTGTTCACTGTACCCCACAAAGGTTTTGTTCACTGCACCCCACAAAGATTGTGTTCACTGTACCCCCCAAAGATTTTGTTCACTGCACCCCACAAGGATTGTCTTCACTGCACCCCACAAGGATTGTCTTCACTGCACCCCACAAAGATTGTGTTCACTGTACCCCACAAAGATTGTGTTCACTGCACTCCAAAGGATTGTCTTCACTGCACCCCACAAAGATTGTGTTCACTGCACCCCACAAAGATTGTGTTCACTGCACCCCACAAAGATTGTGTTCACTGTACCCCCCAAAGATTTTGTTCACTGCACCCCACAAGGATTGTCTTCACTGCACCCCACAAGGATTGTCTTCACTGCACCCCACAAAGATTGTGTTCACTGTACCCCACAAAGATTTTGTTCACTGCACCCCACAAAGATTGTGTTCACTGTACCCCACAAAGATTTTGTTCACTGCACTCCAAAAGGATTGTCTTCACTGCACCCCACAAAGATTGTGTTCACTGTACCCCACAAAGGTTTTGTTCACTGCACCCCACAAAGATTGTGTTCACTGTACCCCACAAAGGTTTTGTTCACTGCACCCCACAAAGATTGTGTTCACTGTATCCCACAAAGATTGTGTTCACTGTACCCCACAAAGGTTTTGTTCACTGCACCCCACAAAGATTGTGTTCACTGTACCCCACAAAGGTTGTGTTCACTGCACCCCACAAAGGTTTTGTTCACTGCACCCCACAAAGATTGTGTTCACTGCACCCCACAAAGATTGTGTTCACTGTACCCCACAAAGGTTTTGTTCACTGCACCCCACAAAGATTGTGTTCACTGTACCCCACAAAGATTGTGTTCACTGCACTCCAAAAGGATTGTCTTCACTGCACCCCACAAAGATTGTGTTCACTGTACCCCACAAAGGTTTTGTTCACTTCACCCCACAAAGATTGTGTTCACTGCACCCCACAAAGGTTTTGTTCACTGCACCCCACAAAGATTGTGTTCACTGTACCCCCCAAAGATTTTGTTCACTGCACCCCACAAGGATTGTCTTCACTGCACCCCACAAGGATTGTCTTCACTGCACCCCACAAAGATTGTGTTCACTGTACCCCACAAAGATTTTGTTCACTGCACCCCACAAAGATTGTGTTCACTGTACCCCACAAAGATTTTGTTCACTGCACTCCAAAAGGATTGTCTTCACTGCACCCCACAAAGATTGTGTTCACTGTACCCCACAAAGGTTTTGTTCACTGCACCCCACAAAGATTGTGTTCACTGTACCCCACAAAGGTTTTGTTCACTGCACCCCACAAAAATTGTGTTCACTGTACCCCAGAAAGGTTTTGTTCACTGCACCCCACAAAGATTGTGTTCACTGTACCCCACAAAGGTTGTGTTCACTGCACCCCACAAAGGTTTTGTTCACTGCACCCCACAAAGATTGTGTTCACTGCACCCCACAAAGATTGTGTTCACTGTACCCCACAAAGATTTTGTTCACTGCACCCCACAAAGATTGTGTTCACTGTACCCCACAAAGATTTTGTTCACTGCACTCCAAAAGGATTGTCTTCACTGCACCCCACAAAGATTGTGTTCACTGTACCCCACAAAGGTTTTGTTCACTGCACCCCACAAAGATTGTGTTCACTGTACCCCACAAAGGTTTTGTTCACTGCACCCCACAAAGATTGTGTTCACTGTACCCCACAAAGATTGTGTTCACTGTACCCCACAAAGGTTTTGTTCACTGCACCCCACAACAATTGTGTTCACTGTACCCCACAAAGTTTGTGTTCACTGCACCCCACAAAGGTTTTGTTCACTGCACCCCACAAAGATTGTGTTCACTGCACCCCACAAAGATTGTGTTCACTGTACCCCACAAAGGTTGTGTTCACTGCACCCCTCAAAGATTGTGTTCACTGTACCCCACAAAGATTGTGTTCACTGCACTCCAAAAGGATTGTGTTCACTGCACCCCACAAAGATTGTGTTCACTGTACCCCACAAAGGTTTTGTTCACTGCACCCCACAAAGATTGTGTTCACTGGACCCCACAAAGGTTTTGTTCACTGCACCCCACAAAGATTGTGTTCACTGTACCCCCCAAGATTTTGTTCACTGCACCCCACAAGGATTGTCTTCACTGCACCCCACAAGGATTGTCTTCACTGCACCCCACAAAGATTGTGTTCACTGCACCCCACAAAGATTGTGTTCACTGTACCCCCCCCCCCCCAAAGATTTTGTTCACTGCACCCCACAAGGATTGTCTTCTCTGCACCCCACAAAGATTGTGTTCACTGTACCCCCCAAAGATTTTGTTCACTGCACCCCACAAGGATTGTCTTCACTGCACCCCACAAGGATTGTCTTCACTGCACCCCACAAAGATTTAGTTCACTGTACCCCCACAAAGGTTTTGTTCACTGCACCCCACAAAGATTTTGTTCACTGCACTCCAAAAGGATTGTGTTCACTGCACCCCAAAAAGATTGTGTTCACTGCAGCCCACACACAGAAAAATGGATGTGGATCACTGACACCTGCCTATCTCCTATCCCACACCACACAGCAATATCGATTGTAGTTTGTAGAACACACTTTCCCTAAAATTCAGCAGACTCTGTCCCTAACAGGATTGAGAAGAGATCGTAGATCAGGAGAACTAAGTGCAGACCCCACCCCACACAGCAATATCGATTGTAGTTTGTAGAACACACTGACCCTATAATTCAGCAGACTCTATCCCTAAAATGCCTACAACTCGCCCTGCCTAAACACTCCGACCTGTCCCTCAATTCTATCCGGACACAAATGGTTTTTTCCTGCCTATCTTTCCCTAATCAGCAGCCAGCACGTTGATGTGTGCTCTGTCCCTGATCTAAGCAGCATAATGACGCCGCTGCGGCTGCCTCGAACTTATAAAGACTTGGTCACATGCTTCAGACGGCCAATCACAGCTACTGAGACATTTGCAGGCATGGCTGGGATGGCTTAAGGCACACCAGTTAAACGATTGTTGATTGGCTGTTGAAAGCCCGCCATGAAAAGAGCGCCAAAGCATGCAAAACCCGGAAATAAAACGACCGAACACGGATTTTTACCCGAATATACAGTAAAGTGTCCGTGTTCGTGTTCGGGTAACAAAAATCCAATTATTCGGTACGAACACGAATAATACAGTCCGTGTTCGCTCAACACTACTCTTAAACCAAACCAAAAAATTTTCAGGGTAGCTGAAGAAAATCCTAGATTACTTCCATAATTCCTCAATACAGCTCTTCTGTGGGCCCAAAAAATAAAGGAATGCCCAAAGATCCATATTATCTTAGCACTACCTGAAAATTAAACACAAAGGTTAGGTCTGACATAGGACCGAAATGCATCAGAACGCCATCTGTCAATATTCCGAATTGTGCTGCCAGAAAAACCCGCCTGAGCGGCAGAAGTGGCAGCTCCAATCCTAAAAGAATGGGACGTGATTGGCAAATGGTCCAAATGCAAATACACTAAACATTTTTTCAAAACAGCAGTGAACTGAAAACCCGTAAGAGGGAGACCAGTCTGATGTATAAAAATTTGAGAATAAAACTCAGACCTAACTCTTAAATACTGTTCAGCCAACAGCACAACACAGAAAGTTGAATCAGCTTGACGCCCCAAAGAAATTAAAAAACCCCTACCCTCCTGGTCAGTTTTACTGTGTCTCAAGCAGATTCTCAAGGAATCACCAACTAAAGATACATCAGCAAAATTCAAATCATTTGCAGCTGAAGAAGAAGATGCAAACAATTCGGAGACTCTAAATGCCACAAAGTAACATGTACAAAAAGCAACCCTGAACAACAATGATTCAAAATCGGAAAAACAGACCGAAGAAGTTGCAGCACATAAATCCCGCAGAAGAGACAAAGAAATGGCAAACCTTCTATCAGGAAGGACATGAGTCTTACGATATCCACGCAAAGCAACTTTCACCGAAAAATGACTAGCACAGGATGGATAACCACTCAACTGTGCAAAAAAAGAGATGCCGGCCAAAGATTTAGATACATGGGCATATGAAAATTGTTTAGCAAATAAGTCATCCAAAAACAAAAGAATGGAAACTTCATCAATGGGAAGAACAGCCCTATCTCTGGATAACCAAAAAGAGGACCACATCCCCCATGCGGACACATAGGACGTCCAAGTCGAAGGAGCCAAAGAAGCCTTAACAGCCGAAGCAACACTATTCAAACCAAGGTCCATAAATGGCTCGGGCAGGACAGGCCACTGGGATCTGCATCCGGCACCAGCATACGAAATCTGTCGAACTGAAGGCGAGATAAAGAGTCAGCTATATCGTTAGCAAAACCAGGAATATATTTCGCCTTCAACCAAATATTCAGACGTAAACACTGCAGAACTAAAAAACGCAAGACAGAAATGACAGGCAGTGAACGGGAAGACAGGCAGTTAACAGCAAAGACAACGTCTTTATTATCTGAATGCAAAACAATCCTTTTATTAGCAAAATGATGACCCCACAATTCCAAGGCCACAATCACAGGAAACAATTCCAACAGCACAATGCTAGATGTTAAACCCCTACTAATCCAATCAAGAGGCCATGAATCAGCCGACCAGTGCCCTTCCCAGTAAGCACCAAAACCATTCGCAGCAGACGCATCTGTAAACAGATTAAGAGCAGAAGCAGAACAGAATTCCTCCTGCCAAACAGAAGACCCATTAAAACCATCCAAAAATTTCAACCAAACCACTAAATCCTCAGCAATTGCAGAAGAAATCTTAACAAAGTGAAGAGGAGAAGAAACCCCAGAGATGGCCCTGTACAAACGCTTACAAAAAGCTCTGCCCATAGGAAGAACCCGAGAGGCAAAATTCAGAAGACCCAAAAGTGATTGAATAGTCCTCAACTGAACTTTTTTCTTGCTCAAAATAAACTCCAACAAAAATGTAATCTTGGAAACCTTGGCAGCGGGGAGACGGAACACCATCAATACCGTGTCAATCTCAATATCTAAAAACTCAAGAGTAGTGGTAGGGTAGACAGTCTTCTCAGCAGCCAAAGGGATTCCAAATTCACCACAAACATTCCTGAACTCATTAAAAATTGTCAGGCAATCCATAGAATCAGCACTACCGACGAACAAAAAATCATCTAGGTAGTGCAAAATATTACTGGAGGATGTTCTACAAGATACAACCCATTCTAAGAAACAAGAAAAAAGTTCAAAATAAGAGCAGGACAAAGAACACCCCATCGGCAAACACTTGTCAAAGAAAAATTGACCACGAAAGAAAAAGCCTAAAGAATTAAATGCGGTGGGGTGTATAGGCAACAGCCTAAACGCAGACTTCACATCAGACTTAGCCAACAAAGCAGAAGCCCCTACACCCCTAATCTTCACCAAGGCGTCCTCAAACGTAGAATAAGACACCGAACAAAGAGAAGGGTCAATCTCATCATTCAGAGATAGCCCATCCGGGTAAGATAAATGATGTATAAGGCGAAATTCTCCGGCCTCCTTTTTTGGGATAAGACCCAATGGAGAAATCCGAAATGCTAAAAAAGGGGGGGAAGAAAATGGGCCTGCTACCCTATCAGCAGCTATTTCCTTTAAAAATTTTTCATGAACCACCTCAGGAAATTCAGCTACCGAGGGCAAATTGTCAACAACAAAGCAACCTGAACCTGAAAAAGCAGGCAAAGAAAAACCAAACCTAAAGCCATTATATAAAGTAATGGCTTTGCGATCATCTGGGTACTCCAGGAGCCATGGGAGCATTTTTTCCCAGCTCACCGGGGTTGCCGCTCTTCTGAAAAAGCTGTTCCTTGGTAGAAGGGACAGAAGGCGGACCATTTTTCTTAACCACTTCCCGCCCGCCCTATTACAGATTGATGGCGGGAATGTGGTTGTGTTATCCTGACCGGACGTCATATGACGGCGGCAGGATAACACAGCTCTGGGCGCCCCCCGGGGGCGCGCAGAGTGGCGATCGGTGATGCGAGGTGTCAGCCTGACACCCTGCATCTCCGATCTCGGTAAAGAGCCTCTGACGGAGGCTCTTTACCATGTGATCAGCCGTGTCCAATCACGGCTGGTCACATAGTAAAACAGGAACAGCTGTTGATCGGCTTTCCTTAGTTCGTGCCTGACAGGCACGAGTAAAGGAGCGCCGATCGGCGGCTCCCCTGACAGGGGGGGGTCGGCACTGGTAATCAGATCATTGATTACCAGTGCAGACCCTCAGGGGGGGGATGCCACTAGATCCACCAGGGATGCCCACTATGACCCCAGGGATGCCCACTATGACCCCAGGGATGCCCACTATGGCCACCAGGGATGGCAATCAGGGCTCAGGGAGCCCCCCATTGCCCTCCCCATCAGTGCTGCCCACCAGTGCCCTCCCTATCAGTGCTGCCCACAAGTGCCCATCATTGCCATCCTTTAGTGTCGCCCACCAGTGCCCATTATTGCCCACCGGTGCCCCCTATCAGTGCCCATTAGTGCCCATCAGTGCCGCCCGTCAGTGCCGATCAGTGCCGCCTATCAGTGCCCATCAGTGCCCACCAGTGCCGCCTATCAGTGCCCATTAGTGCCCGTCAGTGCCACCTATCAGTGCCCGTCAGTGCCACCTATCAGTGTCCATCAATGCCACCTATCAGTGCCCAGCAGTGCCGCCTATCAGTGCCCACCAATGCTGCATATCAGTGCTACCTATCAGTGGCACATATCAGTGCCTATCAGTGCCGCCTATCAGTGCCGCCTATCAGTGCCACCCCATCAGTGCCACCCCATCAGTGCCACCCCATCAGTGCCTCCTCATCAGTGCCTGTCAGTGCAGTCTCATCAGTGCTCATCAGTGCAGGAAAAAACGTATTTATTTACAAAATTGTATAACATAAACGAAAAAACTTTTTTTTTTTTCAAACTTTTCGGTCTTTTTTTATTTGTTTAGCAAAAAGTAAAAATCGCACAGGTGATCAAATACCACCAAAAGAAAGCTCTATTTGTGGGGGGAAAATGACATAAATTTGGTGTAGGTACAGTGTTGCATGACCACGCAATTGTCATTCAAAATGCAACAGCGCTAAAAGGGGAAAATTGGCCTGGGCGGGAAGGGAGGGAAGTGCCCTGTATTAAAGTGGTTAAAGCAGCGCAAAATCGGATGATCACCTGTGCAATGCGAACACTCATGTTTAAATTTACAATTTGAACAAGTACATTGTCCCTCATTGAAGGCATAACACACACCCTTGCGTAGCTGACCAAACATAGAGGATTTTAAAGGAACAGTAGGCTTCTGGGGTAATAACAAATTGATCCACAAACCCACATCCTTCACTCCCCACCGCAAGGATTTATGAATAGAGAGCTTTTGTCTGAACGACTCATCATAAAGAAACCAAGCAAAACCTGGAAAATGCTTATAGGCTTCTAAAACTATATCTAGGTGTTGAAAAAGCCCAGAACATAATTCAGGACGTCGTTCACCCATGACACTTGCAAAGATACAAAATCCTTGCAGCCAATTATTGAAAGATTTAGGGACATTCCTGGATCTATCATCAACAGACTTGTCACCATCAGCTCTAGCAGTCTTGTTATTGGGCAGCAAGGACAAAAAGTCCACAAAGTCACCCCTCCATATCTTCTCCTTTACACTGTCTAGTAAGTGGAACCCTAAAGGGGATATCTCACATGGCATAGTCTCTTTTAAACAAATTTCAGGCACTAAAGGAGGTAAAACAGGGGGCAAAGTAGAAACAGATGGTTCAAGAGCCTGCAAATCCTGGCGGGGCGCAGACAAAGCCACAGACCAAACCGCTCACAGGGGATCAACTGCCACTTCTTGAACCGCAGGTACCACAGGAGGAACAACAGTATTATTGACATTAGAATTAGCTACAATAGGAGAAACCCTAGAACAAAAAGAAGACAGCATAGCAATAAATTCATTCATAATGCCAGACTGACCTCCTGATACTGCGTCACCAGAGACCACAGCATGAACATCACGAGCAGGAGGGACTTCAGACGCTGATGAAACGACCGTTGATGGCTGCTCGACTGGCACCGGGACAGCAGGCCGACCGTAGGGATCCACCGCTCTGACACCCTGCAAAGAAAGAGGGTAGGGGTTTTTTAATTTTTTTGGGGCGTCAAGCTGATTCAACTCTCTGTGTTGTGCTGTTGGCTCCCCTTTTTGCTAGCGGCTCCTCTTGAAGAAGAAGGCTCCTCAAACCGGCCAGGTCGCTTCGCTGAGCGTTACGGGTGTCCATCTTGCCTCCCGGAACGGAAATGACGATCCGGAACTGCGTCACCGGGGTCACGGACAGCCGTTCCAATAGGACGACCCCGACGATCGGAAGCTAAGTCAGCAGAGAGTGCCGGAGGAAGCGGAAGAACGTCATCAGAAACTTCCAAAGATGGACGGCAATGCTCCACCAGATCCGGGACCATGGTAACCGAAAGGCAATGTCGCATCCATTCCACTCCGTCAGCCTCACCGGCCCGGTCCAACAGCCGCTGAAGTAAGGACTCCATCACCAGGTAAGATGATAAGCAACAAAAAACGAATCTTCTTACTTCTGTATGCTGCTCCCGCTGACTGGATTCCAACGGTTATTTCCCTTCCTTATATAGGGAAATTTTTACATCCTAATATGATTTATTACTTGAAATTGGACCAATCCCATGTATGGAATTATATAGACCAATTAAATACTAGGCTTAATAACCAATTGTTATTGTACTATAATAACCAATTAAATAGTGCATTTTACAACCAATAGCACCTTCTCTCTTTTTTTTTTTTTTTAACCGTCATTCCACGTCCCCATAAATGAATGTCAGGTACATTTTGACCTGCCCTTCATTTTTATTCTCTTGTCTGTATTGTCTGTATTCCGCACTGTGTTCTGGGTTTGAGCCGGGTATTGTCTGTATTGTCTGTATTGTCTTCCCCCACATTGTAAAGCGCTGCGCAAACTGTTGGCGCTATATAAATCCTGTATAATAATAATAATAATTTTGGTCTGATCTATATAGTTGTAAAAAAAAAAATACACTTTTTATCTTTAAAAAAGAGTTTCCCAGTGCTAAACCTTTCATCTCCTCCATCTCAAAAAGTTGGGACGTATGCTGTTTTGTAGACTCTACAGGAATTGAGAGGACATCTTTGCACTGTAAGGGGAATACCCTATTACTTGTGAATGGAACACAAGATTAACTCTCTATACCTATTCTGGTGGCAGCTCAACGTAAAGGATTCACCCTCAGTTTGAATCTGGTGATATTGCTGATAAGGACATTTCGAAATAGTGAATTTCCTTTAACTGGGACAAACATATAAATAGAAACCTGACAGTGGATCTAACCCATCACAGCTAAATGCAAAGGTATGTCTTTAGTTAAACTTTAAGAATATTTAATTTACACTGACATAATCTTAAAAATAGCTTTTTCTGTCATACTACTGGTAGAGTTCTGTGCCATTAATTAACGCAGAATGTTTGGAGTTTAAATCATAACCTGTAGCGCTACCCC
This sequence comes from Pelophylax lessonae, assembly GCF_965119305.1. Taxonomy (NCBI): domain Eukaryota; kingdom Metazoa; phylum Chordata; class Amphibia; order Anura; family Ranidae; genus Pelophylax; species Pelophylax lessonae. Next base: position 442,183,622 of record NC_138771.1, read on the forward strand.
TGCAGGAGCCGCTGGTGAATAATGGCATCTCCCACCATGCACAGCCAGGCACATTAATTTTCACTCTGTAGACAAGAAACAGTCCTTGCAGCTTTGTTTTGTTTTTACTTAAGGGGGATTAAACTTGGATGGGGTATGGGATGCCCACTTGATTAGTAAGAAATTCTTCAGGGACATAATTTATATACAGTACATCCAGTACTTGTGAACTTCAACTCCCAGGACCAGCTAGCACTGACTGGTTAATCCAACACAAACATCATTAGATTTGAGTAAATACCCTTTGCAGGCAGGGACCGCAGGCCCTTAGTAGTGCAGCAAAAATAGAGGTCTTTGGTGCTAGCTGTCCTTTTCTGTGGCTACTGCTCCCTGTACCACCTCTTCAGGCACTGCCAGCCCGCCTGGCTGCAGCTGCCCCTTTAACTAGCCCTAAGGCTACTTCACCACAGTCTTCCCAGACTGACTCTGCATCTATCCCAGACTGCTTACACCGAGTCCCTTCAGGCATGCCTCTCAGTCCTTTGACTGCCACTCACCAGCCCTCTTGGCTGTGTTACTCCCTGGAGATTTGCCCAGCAGTGTCCTCCTGATTTTCTTTTCTTGCTCCTGTGCCTCCTGGTCAGGATCCCTCCCTGTGTCATGAGAAGGGGTTCCTTCCGCAGCCCAGGCCTGAGTTCACCCCCTCCCCCGAACTAGGGGGCTACTCTCAAAGGCCTCCATCTCCATCTTCCACCCAAACTCATACTGCCCATAGCTGGGCTGACCCTGAGTATTTGAGTGAGACTGTTCCTGCATGTCCATCTGTTGGGGATTGGTCAGGGCCATCAGACCACTCCAGCAAGCTCCTCCTAGCCCCCTCCCAACTCCCATCCCCTCACAAAAACCCTGACCCAGAAAAACACACAGGCTTGGCTGCCAGCCAAGCCTGACAATTATCCTACACTAAACGACAATCCTCTCCTTAGCATTCTAGCCATGCTAGGGGGGGGGGGGGCTACAACCCTTTACTGGCTTGTAGCACTGGCCCTTTAACAATGGCATGAGCCACTCTGCATGGACTCAGCTATGGCAAGCGCTCACTCACACTGCTGTACAGCAGCCATTTTACCCTCTCCAGAGAGAAGAGATTGTGTTTCCTATTGGCTGCAGCTGCAGGTCTGGGAAGCCTGCCTAATAAGGCTGAGAACTGCAAGGACTCATGGAAGATGTAGTCCCCCAGGTTCACAGTCAAAACCATGTATGCAATATCTACATCATAAGTTTCAATTGAACACAAATACTGGGGATCAGATTAGAGTGACTGCTAGGAAACATCAGTGGTGTCAGAAGATATTCAGGCATACAGTACACTGTTGACATCTGCACTCACTAATTCACCAATTATCCACCAGTGGTAGCTGGTAAACATTCAATGTTGTGGATGTTAATAACCCCACCAAGGGTCTCATTGCTATGGAGGCATTAAATTGCCCTGAATGCTAATAGTTATGCATAGCTAAAGATGCCGTCTACAATGGTGCTGGTGCAATCTGCCGATGATGTAAGTCAGATATCAAGTGAATGCACTGTCTGCTAATGGCACCGGTGTAGCGTATGTAAGCAGGCAAATTTCACACAAGTGTATCGTGCCTTCCGTGTGTAAGGTACAAGGCTGATGGAAGCTTGAAAAGCAACAGTGGCCGCTTAGCTGGCACATGGATCACCCTCTGCCGCTCCCTGATATCTAGCGTCAAAATATAGCATGAGTTAGGCTTATCCTGTTTAGGCAGATGGTCTTGTGGGGTGGTACTCACAAGTTGCTTGCACAGGTTGAGGTCACCAGGGAATGCCAAGTCATCCCAATCTCTCCACTGGTTATACACTGTTCTGAGCCAGCTTCACAACCCAGCTGTTCAAGGATGTCCTGAACTCCTGCTGTGTGCTTCCGGCGATAAGCTTTTCTCTCAAACGGGAAAGTGATGGAAATCTGCAAGCCTCAGATTCACAGGTGAGAGCCTCGGTATCTCGAGGGTTAAGTGTCTGATCTTTTGCTTCCTCCTTCTGGGCGGAGCGGCGTTCAACGGCCGGTGGTGGAGGGTTGCATGGCTTGACCATAAACAGAGGTGTGCAGGAACAAGAACACAAATGTGTTTCGCTCACTAGATGGCATGGGCTCCTTCAGGGGAGCCTAGGAGTTAGAGGATTAAACAGCAGAAATAAGGATCAAGAGATATGAGGTTATGTACCTTAATTAGTGGGATTGAACGTTTGGGGAGGGGCTGCAACAGAATCTAGGTGGGATTTCTGAAGACAACAGACGAAGAAGAACCTTCTCACCCTCCCTCCCGCTTGATGTTTGGACTTATTGTTGGTCATAGTGGCCCAGCAGTTGGGGGTCTTTGGATGCATTCAAAATGCACTGTGTTACATCAGAGTAAGGACCTGTCTATGGTATGATAGTCTATGATAATCATCCCAATTAATAGTGGGTTAACTGGGAATTTGTGGAAATGAATGTTTTAACAGAGAGCTGGGATTGTCTTTGAGCTGGTGTTCTGCAGCTGGGGACCTTTCAGTGATAAAATCTATTGTTGGTTCATTAGGGCCTTCAAGAAATGTCAACCTGGGTAATTATTGCCGTTATTATATTTCTGTTTAAAGTAATGTTTTTATAAGTTGTTTATTTGTTTATAAACGGTTGCTATGGCCAATTTTCACTCCAAAAGAGTGTCGGACTGTTCATTTAGGTATGTGGGCAAGAGGGGTAGAGGCGCAGGCATAACAGTCTTGGTGGCAAGGAATTAAGGACAGCTGTTATGCCCTAGTCAAGTGTTTTTTTTCTACTAAAACTCTGCTGCCAGGGGAAAGAGCCTAGGAGAGTTAGCGAAATCTCCAATGTGCATGAGGCCTTAAAGTGGTTCTAAAGGCTGAAGGTTTTTTACCTTTATGCATTCTATTATTTTAAGGCCAGTTTCTGGATATTTCATGTTAATTGTTCTGATTTGTTTGGCATGCTCAGCAGACTTATTTACAAGCCATTTGATTAGGAGATCTACAGTATCTCTTCACTGCATGATAAATCTAAGCTTCTGGTAGAATTTTGGAAGGAAATATAGCCAGGTTCTGTAGCCTTCAGAACCATCATTAAAGCTTTCAAGTCTTTCAGTTACTAACTTATGTTGTGCAAAGAACTAGGGAAATTCGCTTTTGCCTGGTTAGCATTTAGACCAGGGGTCTTGAATTAAAATTTACAGAGGTCCGATCGGCAAAATGTCCTTCTGGTTGAGGTCCAAGTCTCATGTTAGTGCTCTAACACATCACGATCCCCCCTGTACAGTGTTGCCAACCGCATGTAGATTTACGGGCAGCCTGTAAAAACAGGGCATTTTTCTCCTGCCCGTAAATGCCCGTAGCTGGAGAAAAGTGCCCGTAAAACAATGGCTGTGGCAGAATGGTCAGAACTGCGCATGCGCGGCATGCAACTCCAGAAATTCCCGAGTTCGCGGAGTCACTCACTGTCGCTGTCGGACTCCCTCCCTCGGACAACAAGTCCCGCCTGTGCAATTCTCCCACCCTTGCGCCCGCCTCCTGTGATGTAATTTTTCCCACCAGTGCGATCACACCGCCCCCAGACTATATAGCTATGAGCCCACCGAGTGGCTTTTGTGGCCTATGTTGGGGACAGTCATTCTGTTTTATACATAGATTTTCCTGTATTCTCCTCCACCCCACTGTGACCAGCCTGCTTGGACCAGCCTGCTCCTTCCAGCCAGCCGTCTTGGACCAGCCTGCTACTTCCAGCCAGCCATCTTGGACCAGCCTGCTCCTTCCAGCCAGCCGTCTTGGAACAGCCTGCTCCTTCCAGTCAGCCGTCTTGGACCAGCCTGCTCCTTCCAGCCGTTTTGCACCAGCCTGCTCCTTCCAGCCAGCCATCTTGGACAAATTTAATGCCCTGAGAAAAGGGCCACCTGCCTGCAAATACCAAAGCTACATATTACAGTCAGTACACAACTTGTTTTGTGGGGTGTTTTTTATCATTTAGGTGCTATATTCTCATTTTAGGTTTTCTTCCTCCTGTTTTTGTATAGGTAAATTTTACTAGACCAGCCGTCTTGGACCAGCCTGCTCCTTCCAGGCATCCGTTTTGGACCAGTCTGCTCCTTCCAGCCGTCTTGCACCAGCCTGCTCCTTACAGCCAGCCATCTTGCACCAGCCTGCTCCTTCTAGCCAGCCGTCTTGCACCAGCCTTCTCCTTCCAGGCTTCTTGCACCAGCTTACTCTTTCCAGCCAGCCATCTTGGACTAAGTTACTGCCCTGAGAAAATGGCTACCTGCCTGCAAATACCAAAGCTACATATTACAGTCAGTACATAACTTGTTTTGTGGGGTGTTTTTTTATCATTTAGGTGCTATATTCTCATTTTAGGCTTTCTGCCTCAAGTTTTTGTATAGGTAAATTTTACTAGACTTGCCGTCTTGCCCCAGCCTGCTCCTCAGCCATCCGTCTTGGACCAGCCTGCTCCTTCCAGCCATCTTGCACCAGCCTGCTTCTTCCAGCTGTTTTGGACCAGCCTGCTCCTTCAAACCAACTGTCTTGCACCAGCCTGTTCCTTCCAGCCAGCCGTCTTGCCCCAGCCTGCTCCTTCCAGCCAGCCGTCTTGGACCAAGTTGCTGCCTTGAGAAAGGGGCTACCTGCCTGCAAGTACCACAGCTACATATTACGGTAAGTACACAACTTGTTTTGTGGGGTGTTTTTTTATCCTTTAGGTGCTATATTCTCATTTTAGGTTTTCTCCCTCCTGTTTTTGTATAGGTCAATTTTACTAGACTTGCCATGTTGCGTCAGCTTGCTCCTTCCAGCCATCCATCTTGGAGCAGCCTACTCCTTCCAGGCGTCTTGGACCACCAACCTGCTCCTTCCAGGCATCTTGTACCACCACCAGCTTGCTCCTTTCAGCCATTTTGGGCCAGCCTGCTCCTTCCAGGCATCTTGGACCACCAGCCTGCTCCTTACAGCCATCTTGGACCAAGTTTGACTTGGCTACCTGCCACCTGCCTACAAATTCCACAGCTAAAACTCTTGTGAGCACACACTACAGCTACATCAAATGGTACAGTGGGGATCAAAAGTTTGGGCTCCCCAGGTGAAAAATTTGTATTAATGTGCATAAAGAAGCCAAGGAAAGATGGAAAAATCTCCAAAAGGCATCACATTACAGATTAGACAATCTTATAATATGTCAACAAAAGTTAGATTTTATTTCCATCATTTACACTTTCAAAATAACCGAAAACAAAAAAATGGTGTCTGCAAAAGTTTGGGCGCCCTACAGAGTTAATATCTTGTACTGCCCCCTTTGGCAAGTATCACAGCTTGTAAACGCTTTTTGTAGCCAGCCAAGAGTCTTTCAATTCTTGTTTGAGGTATCTTTGCCCATTCTTCCTTACAAAAGTCTTCTAGTTCTTTGAGATTTCTGGACTGTCTGTCACACACTGCTCTTTTAAGGTCTATCCATAGATTTTCAATTATGTTGAGGTCAGGAGATTGTGAAGGCCATGGCAAAACCTTCAGTTTACGCCTTTTGATGTAATCCCCCGTGTATTTTGAGGTGTGTTTAGGATCATTATCCATTTGTAGAAGCCATCCTCTCTTTAACTTCAGCTTTTTCACAGATGGCATCAAGTTACCATCCAAAATTTGCTGAAATTTTATTGAATACATTTTTCCTTCTACTCGTGAGATGTTCCCTGTGCCACTGGCTGCAATACAATCCCAAAGCATGATTGATCCACCCCCATGCTTAACAGTTGGACAGAGGTTCTTTTCATTAAATTCTGTGCCCCTTTTTCTCCAAACGTTCCTTTGCTCATTCCGGCCAAAAAGTTTAATTTTAACCTCATCGGTCCACAGAACTTGTTTCCAAAATGCATCAGGCTTGTCTATATGTTCATTAGCAAAGTTCAAACGCTGATTTTTGTGGTGATGACGTAGAAGAGGTTTTCTTCTGATGACTCTTCCATGAAGACCATATTTGTACAAGTATCTCTTTATAGTGGAATAGTGTACCACAACTCCAGTGTCTGCTAGATCTTTCTGGAGGGATCGTGAAGTCAAACGTGGGTTTTGAATTGTTTTTCTAACAATCCTGTGAGCTGTTCTGTCTGATATTTTTCTTGGTCTTCCAGATCTTGCTTTAACTTCCACTGTTCCTGATGACTGCCATTTCTTAATTACATTCCGAACAGAGGATATTGACATCTGAAAACGCTTTGCTATCTTATAGCCTTCTCCAGCTTTGTGAGCGTCAACTATTTTCAGTTTCAGTTTTCTAGACAACTGCTTAGAAGATCCCATGGTGCTGATTGTTGGGGCAAGGTCAGATGAGTCTGGGAATTTAAAACCTTTGAGATTGACATCACCTATTCTTCCCAGATGATGACTGAGAACAATCCATGACACTGGCAGGTCTCAGCCTTGCAAAGGGGGCAGTGCATGCTACTGTATAAATTCTGCAGGGTGCCCAAACTTTTGCAGACACCATTTTTTTGTTTTCTGTAATTTTGAAAGTGTCAGTGATGGAAATAAAATCTAACTTTTGTTGACATATTATAAGAATGTCTAATGTGCAATTTGATGCCTTTTGGAGATTTTTCCATCTTTCCTTGGCTTCTTTATGCAAATTAATAACATTTTTTACCTGGGGTGCCCAAATTTTCGATCCCCACTGTAAGTACACTATTTAGTTTTCTCTGTTGCTCATTGACAGACGTAGTCTTCTTGATTCACAAGAACTGGGTTATGTTGTCTCCGCAGGAGCATGACTAGGCAGAAAGAAAAAATGTTCTGGCTCCACCTTAGGGGCAGTCCCTGAGGGTATATCCTCCCTCTCTCTGCTACAAGGCATCAGTTTTTTTCTGTCTAGTCAGGAGTAAGGACCTAAGTTCCTTGCTGGGATCTTTTGGGTCCTGGCAAGATTTTTTCTTAGAAAAAATATTTTTTTTTAGGCAGTTTTCTCCAGTGTTTTTTTCCTGTGAGATCTTCAAGCAAATACGCCGGACTGGGCGACACTAGTGGTCACCCCAGCCGGCCTACGAGCGTGCGCAGACCATTGCATTGCGCTTGGTCGGCCGTGACACATTCAAGTAAATTTTCCGGGCCAGGGCGACGGGCTGGATGTTGAGATCCAGTGGTCACCCCGGTTTCTGCCTACGAGCGCGTGCAGACCAGAGCTCCGCGCTGGGTCGGCCGCGACGGAGTCCCATTGGAGGGACTGACCTTGCGAGTTAAAAGTCTCGCTTGGACGCCAGGAACCAGAGAGTCGAGGCGTCCGGAGTGGTCCACAACCCCCCACCCGGGTGGAGAGGGTATTGTGAAGAGAGGGTGCCTGTCGGTTTGGTATGGTGAGTAAACGTTCCCTTTTTTCCTCGTTATGAGGCAGTATGAATTATGGGCCCCTCCATACATGGTCAGTATATATCTGACACTAAAAGTCCCCCTTGTAAATACAGTATGTGTTTGGTGGGAAGTGGACTTGGTTTGAGAGCTAACACTCTACCCAGCAGACTGTAGTATTACAGCAGACATAGGAGGTATAATCCTACCTTAATTGTAGTGTACCTCCTGCAGATCGATAAACCGCCACTTAGCAGAGATGCAGGTGGATGTGCTGGGAAAAACGATTTCGGCGGTCCGCCGCCATTTTGCCGTAGACCAGGTGCATGTATGTCCTCAGGTCACGCCGGCCGCCATGTTTTTGGAGTCTATTGTCTCCTGTATGGGGGCGGCCATGTTTGATGAGCCCAGCTACCTCGTGGAGAGCTGGGAACGCCGGAAGGCGTACACAGGGGGCGGAGCCACGTCCTTCTACCCGGGAAAACGAACACAGCTCTTTCCAGTCTGTAAAAGACAGACGCTGACTGCAGTTGGTTGGAAACTTCTCTGCATCGGGTGGTGAGCCTTGGGGGTCCCTCTCTCTCTCTTGGGGATCGAGAAGCAGGTACTCTGAGGGGCGCTATTGCGCTAGGGGGAGACACATAAAAAAAAAAAAAAAAGGAGGTATTTTTTTTTTGATTTAAAAAAAAAAAAAAAGTTTTTTGTTTTTTCTGGCAGAGGTGTCCTGAATTAACATGGACCCTGCCACTCATGTATCTCAACCGGATCCCCTCGAGGTGTCTGCAGGATCCTCCAGCACCCCGCTTACGATTGAATCATTGTCAGCTATTATGGAAACTTTTGTGTCCCGGGTGGAAGTGGCTTGTCAGGGACAGGGCGCAAGAAAGCGACCCCCGCCTAACCCTTTATTATCTGAAACTTCGGATTCAGACTCTGAGCCTATTTCTGCAGTTGCAGGTACTTCAGCTGGGATTGGTGTCTCGGGTACTGTCTCTTCAGACAGTGAGGAGGATGTTTCGGCATCAGCCATAGCCCGAGAGGAAGCGTTGGTAAACGCACTCATTATATCTGTTCAAGAAACCTTAAGATTACAGGGTATTCCGTCGGAAATAGCTGAAACTGAAATCCCTTTTGGGACTAAAAAACGCATGAAAGTGGCGAAGGTTTTTCCATTGCCCAAATGTTTTGGCAATCCAATCAAAGAAGAATGGAGTCTGCCAAAACACACCTCTGCTATTTCTAAACGTATTAACAGGCGTTATCCGTTTGAGGAAACCCTCATTAAGAAATGGACAGAACCACCTGTGGTGGATTCACCAATTGCTAGATTGAATAAAGCCACGGTTATTCCTTTAGAAGACGCTCCGTCTTTTAAAGATCCAGTGGATCGCAAGATAGAAGCTATGTCTCGCACCATGTTTTCCTTGATTGGATCAGCTTTCAGACCAATAATTGCTATTGGTCTGGTTTCGCAGACTGTAACTGAATGGACCAAGTGGTTACGCCGGGACTTAGAAGAGGTCCCTCAGGCGGTATCAGATTTGTTGGAACAGATGATACAAGGGTTACAGTTTGTGTGTGATGCGGCGTTAGACGCCACTCCATTATTGGCGCGAGCATCAGTTTCAGCAGTGGTTCTCAGGCGTACACTGTGGCTAAAAGGTTGGTTAGCCGACCAAGGTTCCAAAAAAGCATTGGCTAATATCCCCTTTTCAGGAGAGCGTCTATTTGGAGCCAACTTAGGTGAGATCATTAAGAATCTCACGGGTGGAAAGAGCACCTTTTTACCGCAAAATGTTAAGGGTAAAGCAACTCGTCAAAGACGAGGGCCTTCTTTCTCTGCTCACAAAAAGTTTTTTCGTCCCGCGGGTGAAAAAATTAAGTCCTCCAAAGCTCCTTCAGGAGGCTTCAGGGGACGTTGGTCGGGCAAGCAAAAGCCCGCCCCCTCCAGACCTGAAGATAAATCGTCCAAAGCCTGAAGGTGCGCCCCCACCCATAATTGGGGTGGGGGGGGAACGTCTTCGCCGGTTCCCGGATCCATGGCTTTCCAGAATCCCGGACAAGTGGGTTTGCGAAGTCATAAGGTCAGGGTACAAGATCGAGTTTCGATCTCTCCCACCGGCGCGATTCTTCCCTTCCAATATCCGACTATCCCCGGATCGTTTAGAAGATCTGCGGAGAGCAGTCACGGATTTACTACAACAAGGAGTGGTAGTCCACGTTCCTTGGACAGAACGTTTTCAAGGGTTTTATTCAAACCTATTTACAATACCCAGGAAAGAGGGCAAAGTGCGTCCAATTCTGGACTTAAGGGTAGTGTTGAGCGAACACGGACTGTATTATTCGTGTTCGTACCGAATAATTGGATTTTTTGTACCCGAACACGGACACGGACACTTTACTGTATGTTCGGGTAAAAATCCGTGTTCGGTCGTTTTATTTCCGGGTTTTGCATGCTTTGGCGCTCTTTTCATGGCAGGCTTTCAACAGCCAATCAACAATCGTTTAACTGGTGTGCCTTAAGCCATCCCAGCCATGCCTGCAAATGTCTCAGTAGCTGTGATTGGCCGTCTGAAGCATGTGACCAAGTCTTTATAAGTTCGAGGCAGCCGCAGCGGCGTCATTATGCTGCTTAGATTCAGGGACAGAGCACACATCAACGTGCTGGCTGCTGATTAGGGAAAGATAGGCAGGAAAAAACCATTTGTGTCCGGATAGAATTGAGGGACAGGTCGGAGTGTTTAGGCAGGGCGAGTTGTAGGCATTTTAGGGATAGAGTCTGCTGAATTATATAGGGTCAGTGTCTTCTACAAACTACAATCGATATTGCTGTGTGGGGGGTGGGGTGAATCTGCACTCAATCCTGATCTACGATCTCTTCTCAATCCTGTTAGGGACAGAGTCTGCTGAATTTTAGGGAAACTGTGTTCTACAAACTACAATCGATATTGCTGTGTGGTGTGGGATTGGAGATAGGCAGGTGTCAGTGATCCACATCCATTTTTCTGTGTGTGAGCTGCAGTGAACACAATCTTTTTGGGCTGCAGTGAACACAATCTTTTTGGGCTGCAGTGAACACAATCTTTTTGGGGTGCAGTGAACAAAATCTTTTTGGGGTGCAGTGAACACAATCCTTTTTGGTGTGCAGTGAACACAATCTTTGTGGGGTGCAGTGAACAAAATCCTTTGTGGGGTGCAGTGAACACAATCTTTTTGGGGTGCAGTGAACAAAATCCTTTTTGGGGTGCAGTGAACAACATCCTTTTTGGGGTGCAGTGAACACAATCTTTTTGGGGTGCAGTGAACAAAATCCTTTGTGGGGTGCAGTGAACACAATCTTTTTGGGGTGCAGTGAACACAATCTTTTTGGGGTGGAGTGAACAACATCCTTTTTGGGGTGCAGTGAACAAAATCCTTTTTGGGGTGCAGTGAACAAAATCATTTTTGGGGTGCAGTGAACACAATCTTTTTGGGGTGCAGTGAACACAATCTTTGTGGGGTGCAGTGAACACAATCTTTTTGGGGTGGAGTGAACAACATCCTTTTTGGGGTGCAGTGAACAACATCCTTTTTGGGGTGCAGTGAACACAATCTTTTTGGGGTGCAGTGAACACAATCTTTGTGGGGTACAGTGAACAGAATCTTTGTGGGGTGCAGTGAACACAATCTTTGGGGGGTACAGTGAACACAATCTTTGTGAGGTGCAGTGAACACAATCTTTGTGGGGTGCAGTGAACACAATCATTGTGGGGTGCAGTGAACTCAATCTTTGTGGGGTACAGTGAACACAATCTCATACTGAAGGTTTGAGGGTGCTGCCTGTTCCATACTCCCCCTACTCCTCATCTAGCCTTTTAGGGGTACAAACAATAGTAATTGGGGCCTAGTGTGGTTGTGTACGTGTGATATACATACACTTTTTTGGGATCATATTTTCTATTCCGCTATTTAATCAAAAACCTTTGGGGATCAGTTAAATTGGGGGATAGTCTGTGTTGGTACGTGTGAGAGAGATCCACCTTTCCAAGTTGTTGGGGTTCATCTCATACTTCTGAAGGTTTGAGGGTGCTGCCTGTTCCATACCCCCCCTACTCCTAGCCTTTTAGGGGTACAAACAATAGTAATTGGGGCCTAGTGTGGTTGTGTACGTGTGATATACATACACTTTTTTGGGATCATATTTTCTATTCCGCTATTTAATCAAAAACCTTTGGGGATCAGTTAAATTGGGGGATAGTCTGTGTTGGCACGTGTGAGAGAGATCCACCTTTCCAAGTTGTTGGGGTTCATCTCATACTTCTGAAGGTTTGAGGGTGCTGCCTGTTCCATACCCCCCCTACTCCTAGCCTTTTAGGGGTACAAACAATAGTAATTGGGGCCTAGTGTGGTTGTGTACGTGTGATATACATACACTTTTTTGGGATCATATTTTCTATTCCGCTATTTAATCAAAAACCTTTGGGGATCAGTTAAATTGGGGGATAGTCTGTGTTGGTACGTGTGAGAGAGATCCACCTTTCCAAGTTGTTGGGGTTCATCTCATACTTCTGAAGGTTTGAGGGTGCTGCCTGTTCCATACCCCCCCTACTCCTAGCCTTTTAGGGGTACAAACAATAGTAATTGGGGCCTAGTGTGGTTGTGTACGTGTGATATACATACACTTTTTTGGGATCATATTTTCTATTCCGCTATTTAATCAAAAACCTTTGGGGATCAGTTAAATTGGGGGATAGTCTGTGTTGGTACGTGTGAGAGAGATCCACCTTTCCAAGTTGTTGGGGTTCATCTCATACTTCTGAAGGTTTGAGGGTGCTGCCTGTTCCATACTCCCCCTACTCCTAGCCTTTTAGGGGTACAAACAATAGTAATTGGGGCCTAGTGTGGTTGTGTACGTGTGATATACATACACTTTTTTGGGATCATATTTTCTATTCCGCTATTTAATCAAAAACCTTTGGGGATCAGTTAAATTGGGGGATAGTCTGTGTTGGTACGTGTGAGAGAGATCCACCTTTCCAAGTTGTTGGGGTTCATCTCATACTTCTGAAGGTTTGAGGGTGCTGCCTGTTCCATACTCCCCCTACTCCTAGCCTTTTAGGGGTACAAACAATAGTAATTGGGGCCTAGTGTGGTTGTGTACGTGTGATATACATACACTTTTTTGGGATCATATTTTCTATTCCGCTATTTAATCAAAAACCTTTGGGGATCAGTTAAATTGGGGGATAGTCTGTGTTGGTACGTGTGAGAGAGATCCACCTTTCCAAGTTGTTGGGGTTCATCTCATACTTCTGAAGGTTTGAGGGTGCTGCCTGTTCCATACCCCCCCTACTCCTAGCCTTTTAGGGGTACAAACAATAGTAATTGGGGCCTAGTGTGGTTGTGTACGTGTGATATACATACACTTTTTTGGGATCATATTTTCTATTCCGCTATTTAATCAAAAACCTTTGGGGATCAGTTAAATTGGGGGATAGTCTGTGTTGGTACGTGTGAGAGAGATCCACCTTTCCAAGTTGTTGGGGTTCATCTCATACTTCTGAAGGTTTGAGGGTGCTGCCTGTTCCATACTCCCCCTACTCCTAGCCTTTTAGGGGTACAAACAATAGTAATTGGGGCCTAGTGTGGTTGTGTACGTGTGATATACATACACTTTTTTGGGATCATATTTTCTATTCCGCTATTTAATCAAAAACCTTTGGGGATCAGTTAAATTGGGGGATAGTCTGTGTTGGTACGTGTGAGAGAGATCCACCTTTCCAAGTTGTTGAGGTTCATCTCATACTTCTGAAGGTTTGAGGGTGCTGCCTGTTCCATACTCCCCCTACTCCTAGCCTTTTAGGGGTACAAACAATAGTAATTGGGGCCTAGTGTGGTTGTGTACGTGTGATATACATACACTTTTTTGGGATCATATTTTCTATTCCGCTATTTAATCAAAAACCTTTGGGGATCAGTTAAATTGGGGGATAGTCTGTGTTGGTACGTGTGAGAGAGATCCACCTTTCCAAGTTGTTGAGGTTCATCTCATACTTCTGAAGGTTTGAGGGTGCTGCCTGTTCCATACTCCCCCTACTCCTAGCCTTTTAGGGGTACAAACAATAGTAATTGGGGCCTAGTGTGGTTGTGTACGTGTGATATACATACACTTTTTTGGGATCATATTTTCTATTCCGCTATTTAATCAAAAACCTTTGGGGATCAGTTAAATTGGGGGATAGTCTGTGTTGGTACGTGTGAGAGAGATCCACCTTTCCAAGTTGTTGGGGTTCATCTCATACTTCTGAAGGTTTGAGGGTGCTGCCTGTTCCATACTCCCCCTACTCCTAGCCTTTTAGGGGTACAAACAATAGTAATTGGGGCCTAGTGTGGTTGTGTACGTGTGATATACATACACTTTTTTGGGATCATATTTTCTATTCCGCTATTTAATCAAAAACCTCTTGGGATCAGTTAAATTGGGGGATAGTCTGTGTTGGTACGTGTGAGAGAGATCCACCTTTCCAAGTTGTTGGGGTTCATCTCATTCTTCTGAAGGTTTGAGGGTGCTGCCTGTTCCATACCCCCCCTACTCCTAGCCTTTTAGGGGTACAAACAATAGTAATTGGGGCCTAGTGTGGTTGTGTACGTGTGATATACATACACTTTTTTGGGATCATATTTTCTATTCCGCTATTTAATCAAAAACCTTTGGGGATCAGTTAAATTGGGGGATAGTCTGTGTTGGTACGTGTGAGAGAGATCCACCTTTCCAAGTTGTTGAGGTTCATCTCATACTTCTGAAGGTTTGAGGGTGCTGCCTGTTCCATACTCCCCCTACTCCTAGCCTTTTAGGGGTACAAACAATAGTAATTGGGGCCTAGTGTGGTTGTGTACGTGTGATATACATACACTTTTTTGGGATCATATTTTCTATTCCGCTATTTAATCAAAAACCTTTGGGGATCAGTTAAATTGGGGGATAGTCTGTGTTGGTACGTGTGAGAGAGATCCACCTTTCCAAGTTGTTGGGGTTCATCTCATACTTCTGAAGGTTTGAGGGTGCTGCCTGTTCCATACTCCCCCTACTCCTAGCCTTTTAGGGGTACAAACAATAGTAATTGGGGCCTAGTGTGGTTGTGTACGTGTGATATACATACACTTTTTTGGGATCATATTTTCTATTCCGCTATTTAATCAAAAACCTTTGGGGATCAGTTAAATTGGGGGATAGTCTGTGTTGGTACGTGTGAGAGAGATCCACCTTTCCAAGTTGTTGGGGTTCATCTCATACTTCTGAAGGTTTGAGGGTGCTGCCTGTTCCATACCCCCCCTACTCCTAGCCTTTTAGGGGTACAAACAATAGTAATTGGGGCCTAGTGTGGTTGTGTACGTGTGATATACATACACTTTTTTGGGATCATATTTTCTATTCCGCTATTTAATCAAAAACCTTTGGGGATCAGTTAAATTGGGGGATAGTCTGTGTTGGTACGTGTGAGAGAGATCCACCTTTCCAAGTTGTTGAGGTTCATCTCATACTTCTGAAGGTTTGAGGGTGCTGCCTGTTCCATACTCCCCCTACTCCTAGCCTTTTAGGGGTACAAACAATAGTAATTGGGGCCTAGTGTGGTTGTGTACGTGTGATATACATACACTTTTTTGGGATCATATTTTCTATTCCGCTATTTAATCAAAAACCTTTGGGGATCAGTTAAATTGGGGGATAGTCTGTGTTGGTACGTGTGAGAGAGATCCACCTTTCCAAGTTGTTGGGGTTCATCTCATACTTCTGAAGGTTTGAGGGTGCTGCCTGTTCCATACTCCCCCTACTCCTAGCCTTTTAGGGGTACAAACAATAGTAATTGGGGCCTAGTGTGGTTGTGTACGTGTGATATACATACACTTTTTTGGGATCATATTTTCTATTCCGCTATTTAATCAAAAACCTTTGGGGATCAGTTAAATTGGGGGATAGTCTGTGTTGGTACGTGTGAGAGAGATCCACCTTTCCAAGTTGTTGGGGTTCATCTCATACTTCTGAAGGTTTGAGGGTGCTGCCTGTTCCATACCCCCCCTACTCCTAGCCTTTTAGGGGTACAAACAATAGTAATTGGGGCCTAGTGTGGTTGTGTACGTGTGATATACATACACTTTTTTGGGATCATATTTTCTATTCCGCTATTTAATCAAAAACCTTTGGGGATCAGTTAAATTGGGGGATAGTCTGTGTTGGTACGTGTGAGAGAGATCCACCTTTCCAAGTTGTTGAGGTTCATCTCATACTTCTGAAGGTTTGAGGGTGCTGCCTGTTCCATACTCCCCCTACTCCTAGCCTTTTAGGGGTACAAACAATAGTAATTGGGGCCTAGTGTGGTTGTGTACGTGTGATATACATACACTTTTTTGGGATCATATTTTCTATTCCGCTATTTAATCAAAAACCTTTGGGGATCAGTTAAATTGGGGGATAGTCTGTGTTGGTACGTGTGAGAGAGATCCACCTTTCCAAGTTGTTGGGGTTCATCTCATACTTCTGAAGGTTTGAGGGTGCTGCCTGTTCCATACTCCCCCTACTCCTAGCCTTTTAGGGGTACAAACAATAGTAATTGGGGCCTAGTGTGGTTGTGTACGTGTGATATACATACACTTTTTTGGGATCATATTTTCTATTCCGCTATTTAATCAAAAACCTTTGGGGATCAGTTAAATTGGGGGATAGTCTGTGTTGGTACGTGTGAGAGAGATCCACCTTTCCAAGTTGTTGGGGTTCATCTCATACTTCTGAAGGTTTGAGGGTGCTGCCTGTTCCATACTCCCCCTACTCCTAGCCTTTTAGGGGTACAAACAATAGTAATTGGGGCCTAGTGTGGTTGTGTACGTGTGATATACATACACTTTTTTGGGATCATATTTTCTATTCCGCTATTTAATCAAAAACCTTTGGGGATCCGTTAAATTGGGGGATAGTCTGTGTTGGTACGTGTGAGAGAGATCCACCTTTCCAAGTTGTTGGGGTTCATCTCATACTTCTGAAGGTTTGAGGGTGCTGCCTGTTCCATACTCCCCCTACTCCTAGCCTTTTAGGGGTACAAACAATAGTAATTGGGGCCTAGTGTGGTTGTGTACGTGTGATATACATACACTTTTTTGGGATCATATTTTCTATTCCGCTATTTAATCAAAAACCTTTGGGGATCAGTTAAATTGGGGGATAGTCTGTGTTGGTACGTGTGAGAGAGATCCACCTTTCCAAGTTGTTGAGGTTCATCTCATACTTCTGAAGGTTTGAGGGTGCTGCCTGTTCCATACTCCCCCTACTCCTAGCCTTTTAGGGGTACAAACAATAGTAATTGGGGCCTAGTGTGGTTGTGTACGTGTGATATACATACACTTTTTTGGGATCATATTTTCTATTCCGCTATTTAATCAAAAACCTTTGGGGATCAGTTAAATTGGGGGATAGTCTGTGTTGGTACGTGTGAGAGAGATCCACCTTTCCAAGTTGTTGGGGTTCATCTCATACTTCTGAAGGTTTGAGGGTGCTGCCTGTTCCATACTCCCCCTACTCCTCATCTAGCCTTTTAGGGGTACAAACAATAGTAATTGGGGCCTAGTGTGGTTGTGTACGTGTGATATACATACACTTTTTTGGGATCATATTTTCTATTCCGCTATTTAATCAAAAACCTTTGGGGATCAGTTAAATTGGGGGATAGTCTGTGTTGGTACGTGTGAGAGAGATCCACCTTTCCAAGTTGTTGGGGTTCATCTCATACTTCTGAAGGTTTGAGGGTGCTGCCTGTTCCATACCCCCCCTACTCCTAGCCTTTTAGGGGTACAAACAATAGTAATTGGGGCCTAGTGTGGTTGTGTACGTGTGATATACATACACTTTTTTGGGATCATATTTTCTATTCCGCTATTTAATCAAAAACCTTTGGGGATCAGTTAAATTGGGGGATAGTCTGTGTTGGTACGTGTGAGAGAGATCCACCTTTCCAAGTTGTTGAGGTTCATCTCATACTTCTGAAGGTTTGAGGGTGCTGCCTGTTCCATACTCCCCCTACTCCTAGCCTTTTAGGGGTACAAACAATAGTAATTGGGGCCTAGTGTGGTTGTGTACGTGTGATATACATACACTTTTTTGGGATCATATTTTCTATTCCGCTATTTAATCAAAAACCTTTGGGGATCAGTTAAATTGGGGGATAGTCTGTGTTGGTACGTGTGAGAGAGATCCACCTTTCCAAGTTGTTGGGGTTCATCTCATACTTCTGAAGGTTTGAGGGTGCTGCCTGTTCCATACTCCCCCTACTCCTAGCCTTTTAGGGGTACAAACAATAGTAATTGGGGCCTAGTGTGGTTGTGTACGTGTGATATACATACACTTTTTTGGGATCATATTTTCTATTCCGCTATTTAATCAAAAACCTTTGGGGATCAGTTAAATTGGGGGATAGTCTGTGTCGGTACGTGTGAGAGAGATCCACCTTTCCAAGTTGTTGGGGTTCATCTCATACTTCTGAAGGTTTGAGGGTGCTGCCTGTTCCATACCCCCCCTACTCCTCATCTAGCCTTTTAGGGGTACAAACAATAGTAATTGGGGCCTAGTGTGGTTGTGTACGTGTGATATACATACACTTTTTTGGGATCATATTTTCTATTCCGCTATTTAATCAAAAACCTTTGGGGATCAGTTAAATTGGGGGATAGTCTGTGTTGGTACGTGTGAGAGAGATCCACCTTTCCAAGTTGTTGAGGTTCATCTCATACTTCTGAAGGTTTGAGGGTGCTGCCTGTTCCATACTCCCCCTACTCCTAGCCTTTTAGGGGTACAAACAATAGTAATTGGGGCCTAGTGTGGTTGTGTACGTGTGATATACATACACTTTTTTGGGATCATATTTTCTATTCCGCTATTTAATCAAAAACCTTTGGGGATCAGTTAAATTGGGGGATAGTCTGTGTTGGTACGTGTGAGAGAGATCCACCTTTCCAAGTTGTTGGGGTTCATCTCATACTTCTGAAGGTTTGAGGGTGCTGCCTGTTCCATACTCCCCCTACTCCTAGCCTTTTAGGGGTACAAACAATAGTAATTGGGGCCTAGTGTGGTTGTGTACGTGTGATATACATACACTTTTTTGGGATCATATTTTCTATTCCGCTATTTAATCAAAAACCTTTGGGGATCAGTTAAATTGGGGGATAGTCTGTGTCGGTACGTGTGAGAGAGATCCACCTTTCCAAGTTGTTGGGGTTCATCTCATACTTCTGAAGGTTTGAGGGTGCTGCCTGTTCCATACCCCCCCTACTCCTCATCTAGCCTTTTAGGGGTACAAACAATAGTAATTGGGGCCTAGTGTGGTTGTGTACGTGCGAGATACATACACTTTTTTTGATCATATTTCCTATTCCGCTATTCAATAAAAACCTTTGAGGATCAATTGAATTGCGGGATAGTCTGTGTCGGTACGTGTGAGAGAGATCCACCTTTCCAAGTTGTTGGGGTTCATCTCATACTTCTGAAGGTTTGAGGGTGCTGCCTGTTCCATACCCCCCCTACTCCTCATCTAGCCTTTTAGGGGTACAAACAATAGTAATTGGGGCCTAGTGTGGTTGTGTACGTGCGAGATACATACACTTTTTTTGATCATATTTCCTATTCCGCTATTCAATAAAAACCTTTGAGGATCAATTGAATTGCGGGATAGTCTGTGTCGGTACGTGTGAGAGAGATCCACCTTTCCAAGTTGTTGGGGTTTTTCTCATACTTCTGAAGGTTTGAGGGTGCTGCCTGTTCCATACTCCCCCTACTCCTCATCTAGCCTTTTAGGGGTACAAACAATAGTAATTGGGGCCTAGTGTGGTTGTGTACGTGTGATATACATACACTTTTTTGGGATCATATTTTCTATTCCGCTATTTAATCAAAAACCTTTGGGGATCAGTTAAATTGGGGGATAGTCTGTGTTGGTACGTGTGAGAGAGATCCACCTTTCCAAGTTGTTGGGGTTCATCTCATACTTCTGAAGGTTTGAGGGTGCTGCCTGTTCCATACCCCCCCTACTCCTAGCCTTTTAGGGGTACAAACAATAGTAATTGGGGCCTAGTGTGGTTGTGTACGTGTGATATACATACACTTTTTTGGGATCATATTTTCTATTCCGCTATTTAATCAAAAACCTTTGGGGATCAGTTAAATTGGGGGATAGTCTGTGTTGGTACGTGTGAGAGAGATCCACCTTTCCAAGTTGTTGAGGTTCATCTCATACTTCTGAAGGTTTGAGGGTGCTGCCTGTTCCATACTCCCCCTACTCCTAGCCTTTTAGGGGTACAAACAATAGTAATTGGGGCCTAGTGTGGTTGTGTACGTGTGATATACATACACTTTTTTGGGATCATATTTTCTATTCCGCTATTTAATCAAAAACCTTTGGGGATCAGTTAAATTGGGGGATAGTCTGTGTTGGTACGTGTGAGAGAGATCCACCTTTCCAAGTTGTTGGGGTTCATCTCATACTTCTGAAGGTTTGAGGGTGCTGCCTGTTCCATACTCCCCCTACTCCTAGCCTTTTAGGGGTACAAACAATAGTAATTGGGGCCTAGTGTGGTTGTGTACGTGTGATATACATACACTTTTTTGGGATCATATTTTCTATTCCGCTATTTAATCAAAAACCTTTGGGGATCAGTTAAATTGGGGGATAGTCTGTGTCGGTACGTGTGAGAGAGATCCACCTTTCCAAGTTGTTGGGGTTCATCTCATACTTCTGAAGGTTTGAGGGTGCTGCCTGTTCCATACCCCCCCTACTCCTCATCTAGCCTTTTAGGGGTACAAACAATAGTAATTGGGGCCTAGTGTGGTTGTGTACGTGTGATATACATACACTTTTTTGGGATCATATTTTCTATTCCGCTATTTAATCAAAAACCTTTGGGGATCAGTTAAATTGGGGGATAGTCTGTGTTGGTACGTGTGAGAGAGATCCACCTTTCCAAGTTGTTGAGGTTCATCTCATACTTCTGAAGGTTTGAGGGTGCTGCCTGTTCCATACTCCCCCTACTCCTAGCCTTTTAGGGGTACAAACAATAGTAATTGGGGCCTAGTGTGGTTGTGTACGTGTGATATACATACACTTTTTTGGGATCATATTTTCTATTCCGCTATTTAATCAAAAACCTTTGGGGATCAGTTAAATTGGGGGATAGTCTGTGTTGGTACGTGTGAGAGAGATCCACCTTTCCAAGTTGTTGGGGTTCATCTCATACTTCTGAAGGTTTGAGGGTGCTGCCTGTTCCATACTCCCCCTACTCCTAGCCTTTTAGGGGTACAAACAATAGTAATTGGGGCCTAGTGTGGTTGTGTACGTGTGATATACATACACTTTTTTGGGATCATATTTTCTATTCCGCTATTTAATCAAAAACCTTTGGGGATCAGTTAAATTGGGGGATAGTCTGTGTCGGTACGTGTGAGAGAGATCCACCTTTCCAAGTTGTTGGGGTTCATCTCATACTTCTGAAGGTTTGAGGGTGCTGCCTGTTCCATACCCCCCCTACTCCTCATCTAGCCTTTTAGGGGTACAAACAATAGTAATTGGGGCCTAGTGTGGTTGTGTACGTGCGAGATACATACACTTTTTTTGATCATATTTCCTATTCCGCTATTCAATAAAAACCTTTGAGGATCAATTGAATTGCGGGATAGTCTGTGTCGGTACGTGTGAGAGAGATCCACCTTTCCAAGTTGTTGGGGTTCATCTCATACTTCTGAAGGTTTGAGGGTGCTGCCTGTTCCATACCCCCCCTACTCCTCATCTAGCCTTTTAGGGGTACAAACAATAGTAATTGGGGCCTAGTGTGGTTGTGTACGTGCGAGATACATACACTTTTTTTGATCATATTTCCTATTCCGCTATTCAATAAAAACCTTTGAGGATCAATTGAATTGCGGGATAGTCTGTGTCGGTACGTGTGAGAGAGATCCACCTTTCCAAGTTGTTGGGGTTCATCTCATACTTCTGAAGGTTTGAGGGTGCTGCCTGTTCCATACCCCCCCTACTCCTCATCTAGCCTTTTAGGGGTACAAACAATAGTAATTGGGGCCTAGTGTGGTTGTGTACGTGCGAGATACATACACTTTTTTTGATCATATTTCCTATTCCGCTATTCAATAAAAACCTTTGAGGATCAATTGAATTGCGGGATAGTCTGTGTCGGTACGTGTGAGAGAGATCCACCTTTCCAAGTTGTTGGGGTTCATTTCATACTTCTGAAGGTTTGAGGGTGCTGCCTGTTCCATACCCCCCCTACTCCTCATCTAGCCTTTTAGGGGTACAAACAATAGTAATTGGGGCCTAGTGTGGTTGTGTACGTGCGAGATACATACACTTTTTTTGATCATATTTCCTATTCCGCTATTCAATAAAAACCTTTGAGGATCAATTGAATTGCGGGATAGTCTGTGTCGGTACGTGTGAGAGAGATCCACCTTTCCAAGTTGTTGGGGTTCATCTCATACTTCTGAAGGTTTGAGGGTGCTGCCTGTTCCATACCCCCCCTACTCCTCATCTAGCCTTTTAGGGGTACAAACAATAGTAATTGGGGCCTAGTGTGGTTGTGTACGTGCGAGATACATACACTTTTTTTGATCATATTTCCTATTCCGCTATTCAATAAAAACCTTTGAGGATCAATTGAATTGCGGGATAGTCTGTGTCGGTACGTGTGAGAGAGATCCACCTTTCCAAGTTGTTGGGGTTTTTCTCATACTTCTGAAGGTTTGAGGGTGCTGCCTGTTCCATACTCCCCCTACTCCTAGCCTTTTAGGGGTACAAACAATAGTAATTGGGGCCTAGTGTGGTTGTGTACGTGTGATATACATACACTTTTTTTGGATCATATTTTCTATTCCGCTATTCAATAAAAACCTTTCTAGGGCAAGATCTTAAATTACAGAAATATGAGGAGACCGTCAAATAAGGGCCGTGGCCTGGGTCGTGGTGCTGCTGGTAGAGCTCCTGTTGCAAGGAGAGGACATGGTCGATCTGTGCCAGCTACACGCACAAGTGAAACACCTTCCTCAAGTGTGAGTAGGCGACAGAACCTGCATCAGTATTTGGTAGGGCATCAAACGCCCCTAGAAGTGATGAGGCCAGAACAAGTTGAGGCGATAGTAGATTGGTTTGCTGCTGACAGTGCCTCCAGTTCCTTCACATTGTCTCCCACCCAGTCTACTGCAGAAAGGTCAGAGTTGGCACCTGCAGCCAATGTCCAACCGTCTTTCACCTCACCCCCTTGCAAATCAGGCCAGCAGTCTGAGCCCCAAGCCATACAGCAGTCTCTTATTCTTTTTGAGGACTCTGTCAGCAGGGTTTCCCAGGGCCATCCACCTAGCCCTGCCCCAGAAGTGGAAGAGATTGAGTGCAGCGATGCCCAACCACTTATTTCTCAAGATGAGTACATGCAAGGATCATCGCAGCACGTCTCCGATGATGACGAAACGCAGGTGCCAACTGCTGCGGCGTTCAGCATTGTGGAGACCGACAAGGAGGGCAGGGGTGAAGACTGGGTGGAAGATGATGTGGAGGACGATGAGGTCCTCGACCCCACATGGAATGAACGTCATGCAGGTGAACTGAGTAGTTTGGAGGAAGAGGCGGTGGTCGCACAGAGCCACCAGCACAGCAGAAGAGGGAGCAGGGTGCAGAAGCGGAGCGGCCGTGCCCTAGACACTACGCCCGCTACTGCCCAACGCAGCAAGGGAACGAGCGCACCAAAGTCAGCTCAAAGGAGTTCTCTAGCGTGGAAGTTCTTTAGAAAATGTGCTGATGACAGGACACGAGTGGTTTGCACCCTGTGCAATCAGAGCTTGAAGCGAGGCATGAACCTTCTCAACCTGAGCACAACCTGCATGATCAGGCATCTAAGTGCAAAGCACGAGCTGCAGTGGAGTACACACCTTCAAAACCAAGAAACGTCTCTGGCTCATCCTGCTTCCTCTTCTGCTGCAGTCTCGGCCGCTCCAGCCACATCTGTAGTGATACCGGCACCTGCCACCCCGCAAACAGACGATCTGTCAGCAACACCACCACCTGGGTCACCAACAACCATCTCCACAATGTCCCGTGGAAGCGTTCAGCTTTCCATCTCCCAAACACTTGAGAGGAAGAGGAAGTACCCCCCTACCCACCCGCGATCCCTGGCCCTGAATGCCAGCATTTCAAAATTATTGGCCTTTGAAATGCTGTCATTCCGTCTGGTGGAGACGCACAGTTTTAAAAACCTTATGTCGGTGGCTGTCCCACAGTACGTCGTGCCCAGCCGCCACTACTTTTCCAGGCAAGCCATCCCTTCCCTGCACAACCAAGTGGGGGAAAAAATCAGGTGTGCACTGCGCAACGCCATCTGTGCCAAGGTCCACCTAACTACGGATACGTGGACCAGTAAGCACGGTCAGGGGCGTTATATCTCCCTAACGGCACACTGGGTAAATGCAGTGGCGGATGGGCCTGAGGCGGATAGCAATTTGGCGCATGTCCTTCCACCACCGAGGATTGCAGGGCGCTTCAGTTTGCCTCCTGTTCCTAACTCCTCCTACTCCGCTTCCTCATCCTCTACCGCCTCCTCATCCGGACAGCGTAACACCTTCACCACCAACTTCAGCACGGCCAGGGGTAAACGACAGCAGGCAGTTTTACAACTTGCCTGTTTGGGGGACAAACCACACACCGCGCAGGAGTTGTGGAGGAGCATGGAACAGCAGACAAATGAGTGGTTGCTGCCAGCGAGCCTCAAGCCCGGCCTGGTGGTGTGCGATAACGGGCGAAATCTCATAGCAGCTCTGGGCCTAGCCGGTTTGACGCACATCCCTTGCCTGGCGCATGTGCTGAATTTGGTGGTGCAGAGGTTCCTTAAAAACTACCCCGATATGTCAGAGCTGCTGCAGAAAGTGCGGGCCGTTTGTGCGCACTTTCGGCGTTCTCACCCTGCTGCTGCTCGCCTGGCAGCGCTGCAGCGTAACTTCGGCCTTCCCGCTCACCGCCTCATATGTGACGTGCCCACAAGGTGGAACTCCACCTTGCACATGCTGGAAAGACTGTGCGAGCAGCAGCAGGCCATAGTGGAGTTTCAGCTGCAGCACGCACGCGTGAGTCGCTCTGCGGAACAGCACCACTTCACCACCAATAACTGGGCCTCCATGCGAGACCTGTGTGCCTTGTTGCGCTGTTTTGAGTACTCCACCAACATGGCCAGTGGCAATGACGCCGTTCTCAGCTTAACTATCCCACTTCTATGCCTCCTTGAAAAAACAATTCGGGCGATGATGGAAGAGGATGTTGCACAGGATGAGGAGGAGGAGGAGGATGAAGAGGTAACATTTCCAAGGCTTTCAGGGCAGTCATTCGCAAGGGGCTCCGAGGGTGGGTTCCTGCACACGCAAACGCCAGGGACGCAATTGTCCAGCAGGGGCACAGTTCTGGAGGATGAGGAGGATGAGGAGGAGGAGGAGCTGGAGGAGGAGATGGAACCATGTTCACAGCAGGGTGGCACCCAGGCCAGCTCATGGCCATCACTGGTGCGTGGCTGGGGGGATACAGAGGACACGGACCATACACCTCCCACAGAGGACAGCCTTTCGTTGCCTCTGGGCAGCCTGGCACACATGAGCGATTACATGCTGCAGTGTCTCCACAACGACCGCCGAGTTGCCCACATTCTAACTTGTGCTGATTACTGGGTGGCCACGCTGCTGGATCCCCGTTACAAGGACAACGTACCGTCCTTAATTCACTCACTGGAGCGCGATCGCAAGATGCGCGAGTACAAGCGCACGCTGGTAGACGCCATGCTGCTGGCATTCCCATCTGACAGCGGGGCCACAGTGGAAGCACAAGGCAGAGGAGGAGGAGGAGGAGGTCGCCAACGCAACCAGGGCACCGCCAGCACCTCAGAAGGCAGGGTTAGCATGGCCGAAATGTGGAAAAGCTTTGTCAGCACGCCACAACAAACAGCAGCACCAGCAGCTCAGATGGAACGTCTTAGCAGGAGGCAGCATTTTACCAACATGGTGGAGCAGTATGTGTGCACACGCCTACATGTAGTGAATGACGGGTCTGCCCCCTTCAACTTCTGGGTCTCCAAATTGGGCACATGGCCTGAGCTTGCCCTTTACGCCTTGGAGGTGCTGGCGTGCCCTGCAGCCAGTGTATTATCTGAACGGGTATTTAGCACGGCTGGGGGCGTTATAACAGACAAGCGCAGCCGCCTGTCCAGAGACAATGTGGACAAGCTCACGTTCATTAAAATGAACCAGGCATGGATCCCACGGGACTTTTCCGTACCTTGTGCAGAATAGCAATGGATACCTTGCTCTTTCTCACTCTTTTGGGGTGTACCCTCATTTAAAATTTGTGAAAAGAAGCAGTGTTGGCTACCTCGTCCTCCTCCTCAGGGCCAGATTAATGTAGGGGCTATTGGAGCTGCAGCTCCAGGCCCCTACCTTTTATATAGGCCCCGGGTTGGCCATATTCACTGTTACCGCTCTTCTGTCACTTGTAAACACAGAAGTCTGGCTTCTATGCTCGCTTCCCCAGGCAGCACCCTCAGAACCTCCCCACACAGCGTGAAGGCCGGACAAGGAGGGACAGTTGGCGATGCATGGATGTGTTTATGGGCTTCAGAGACAGCATCCCATGTTGAATTAGGCATGCATGGCTGCACCCTTCCTCCTCTGGGTGTATGGCAAGGCACGGCCCTAAGGCCCTTCAAAATCCTCAGCACCAAGCCCATGATGCTGTTAATCCGGCCCTGGTCCTCCTCCACCGCCGCTTCCACCTACACCGCCCATAGGTGTGCGCAGCCTATTGCATTAAGGTGTGCACCCCAAAGTTGAAATACACATGCATGTGTTTGCCAGCAGGGAGAGTAATGTATCGGGGCCATGTACCTGTAGGCAAGGAGAAATAGAGCAGAGCAGGTCCCAGGGAGATCTTTCCCATCTCCTCACTGGCAATGCTATGTGCCCTAGGTGATTAGGGTGTGCCCAGGCACACCCAGCACACCCTGTGCGCACGCCTATGTCACCGCCACATCCACCACCACCTCAACCTCCCTCCTACTCCATATGGGCCTCGTCCTTCAGAGATGAAGAAGAACATTGTTTTATTTTTCTGTTTTTTTTTGTTGTTTTAAGTTATTTCCCTATCCACATTTGTTTGCAGAGCACTTGCCATGCTCTTAATTACGTTTTGCTGCCATTTGCAGCACTCTAGCCCTTTCCTTTGGTGTTTTAGAGCCATTTTAGTGCCTTAAAGTTCGGGTCCCCATTGACTTCAATGGGGTTCGGTGTCCGGGAAAAGTTCGGTAAAAGTCCGGGACACGGACCCGGACTTTTTTTTAAAGTTCGGCCGAACCCGTCGAACACGGACATCTAGGTGTCCGCTCAACCCTACTTAAGGGCACTCAATTCCTTTCTCAACATAAGGAAATTCAAGATGGAATCCATTCGCACAGTAGCAGCCTTCTTGCATCCAGGGGATGTCCTAGCGTCCATAGACATCAAGGACGCCTATCTTCACATTCCCATTTTCGCAGGACATCAGTGGTTTCTACGCTTTTCCGTAGAAGAGAACCACTATCAGTTTGTGGCGTTACCTTTCGGTCTCGCCACGGCTCCTCGGGTCTTCACGTAGGTGTTTGCCCCAATGTTGGCACTACTGCGCCAAAGAGGCATATCGATTCTAGGTTACCTAGACGATCTCCTGCTTCATGCAGAGTCTCCTCAGACTCTGCTACAAAACATAGAAATTACTATAATTTCTTTACAGGAATTCGGGTGGCTGGTGAACCAGCAAAAGTCATTTCTGGTTCCCACCCAGAGGCTCGAATATGTGGGTCTAATTCTAGACACAGTCAGGTCAAGAGTTTTCCTTCCGGTAGGGAAACTCCGGAAGATTCAATCAGCAGTCCAGTTGTTACTATCCAACAGCTGGTCTTCTCTTCGAACTTGCATGAGGGTTCTGGGATTGATGGTGGCTTCCTTCGAAGCAGTCCCATTTGCCCAGTCCCATACCCGAATTCTTCAACAAGAGATTCTTCTCAGATGGAATCGGAATCCGGAATCCCTGGACAATCGGATCCGATTGAGCAAACAGACCAGAGAGTCTCTGGTCTGGTGGCTTCGGTCTCCGATGCTCAGCCAGGGAAAGTCATTTCTGCCAATATATTGGACGATAGTGACCACGGATGCCAGTTTATCCGGATGGGGAGGAATTCTCGGTCAGTTATCTGTCCAGGGACTTTGGTTCCCGGAAGAATCCAGGTTGCCGATAAATGTATTGGAACTGAGAGCGATCAAACTTTGTCTGATTCACTGGACCGAGCAGCTCCAGGGCAGCCCGGTTCGGATCCAGTCGGACAACGCCACGGCCGTGGCTTATGTCAATCACCAGGGGGGCACCAAGAGTGTCCGAGCGGCCAAAGAAGTGGCTTGCATTCTTCGCTGGGCGGAACGATTTGTTCCAGCTATCTCTGCGGTATTCATTCCGGGGGTGGAGAATTGGCAGGCAGATTATCTCAGCCGTCAGACTCTGGATCAGGGGGAATGGTCCCTCCATCCAGAAGTTTTCCACCAGTTGTGCCTACGGTGGGGCACCCCGGATGTGGATCTGTTGGCATCACGATTCAACAGGAAAGTACAGAGATTCGTGGCTCGCTCCCGCGATCCTCTAGCAGAGGCCGCAGACGCACTGATCGCCCCGTGGGGGCAATACCAGCTAATGTATGCCTTCCCTCCTCTCGGGTTACTGCCAAGACTTCTTCGCAGGATAGAGGAGGAAGGAATTCCAGTAATCCTGGTAGCTCCGGACTGGCCTCGCCGAGCTTGGTACGCCGACGTGGTCAGACTGGTGGCGGACGTCCCGTGGAGACTTCCTCTCAGGGAGGACCTACTGTCTCAGGGACCGATCTTCCATCCTGCTTTACGATCGCTGGCTTTAACGGCCTGGCTATTGAGACCCAGGTGCTGAAGGACAAGGGATTGTCAGCTTCAGTTATTCCTACTCTAGTTAAAGCAAGGAAAGCGACTTCCAGAAAGATTTATCATCGTACATGGAAGTCCTACATTGCATGGTGTGAACCTCTGGGGTTCCGTCCACGGTCTTATTCGGTTAGTCGAATATTAGCTTTTCTGCAACAAGGGGTTGAGCAGAAACTGGCCTTGAGCACTATCAAGGGTCAGGTCTCAGCATTAGCTATCTTCTTTCAGAAGCCTTTGGCTACTCATTCCTTGGTGCGGAATTTCATCCAGGGGGTGCGACATCTGGCTCCGCCAGTGCGCGCGCCGTTACCACCCTGGGATCTTAATTTAGTATTGTCGGTTCTTCAGAAACCTCCCTTTGAAGATATTAGGGAGATTCCTCTACCTACGTTGTCCCAGAAGGTGGCCTTCTTGGTGGCTATTACTTCTGCACGCAGGGTGTCAGAACTGGCCGCTTTATCTTGTCGTTCCCCATATCTGGTGGTTCATAGAGATAAGGTGGTTCTTCGTCCGAATCCATCCTTCCTACCAAAAGTGGTTTCAGAATTTCATCTGAATGAAGAAATTGTATTACCTTCCCTGTGTCCTAAGCCCAGTCATCCTCGGGAGTTTGCTTTACACTCCTTGGATGTGGTCCGGGCGATCAGGGTATACTTGAAAACGACAGACTCGTTTCGCAAGACGGATTCATTTTTGTGATCCCGGATGGACCCAAAAAGGGGTTGCCTGCATCTGCCGCGACTATTTCCAAATGGATCAGACAGACGGCGGTACAGGCTTATTCTATTAAGGGTCGGGAGCCCCCGTTCCCTGTTAAGGCGCACTCCACTCGGGCACTTAGTGCGTCATGGGCCTTTCGCCATCAGGCGTCAGTGGTCCAGGTGTGCAAGGCGGCTACCTGGTCGTCGGTGCATACCTTTACAAAACATTATAAAGTTGATGTAATGGCATCGTCTGATGCCTCGTTTGGCCGCAAGGTTTTGCAGGTCGCCATTTGAGGAGACCAGTGGTCTGCCTTGAGGGTTTTTTTCCGTTGGAAATTTTCATTTGAGTCTCATTCTTTGTTTATAATGAGCCTTTAAAACTTCTAGTTTGGCATCGGTTGGGCCTTCTAGATTGGATTTTGATTTCGGTCAATCCCACCCCTCATTTGTGGCACTGCTTCTGGATGTCCCAGTTCTTGTGAATCAAGAAGACTACGTCTGTCAATGAGCGACAGAGAAAATCGGATTTTTGTAAGATCTTACCGTAAAATCCTTTTCTCTTAAGCTCATTGACAGACGTAGTACCCGCCCCTCTATCATTGAGTTGGGTTGGGTTAAATTCTCTGTTGCTGCTTTGTGACAGAACTGATGCCTTGTAGCAGAGAGAGGGAGGATATACCCTCAGGGACTGCCCCTAAGGTGGAGCCAGAACGTTTTTTCTTTCTGCCTAGTCCTGCTCCTGCGGAGACAACATAACCCAGTTCTTGTGAATCAAGAAGACTACGTCTGTCAATGAGCTTAAGAGAAAAGGATTTTACGGTAAGATCTTACAAAAATCCGATTTTTGTTGTGTTTTTGTTTTTTTAGCATTTAGTTGCTATGTCACATTTCAGGTTTTTCTCTTTCCTGTTTTGTATAGGTTGATTTTCCTGAACTCTCATCCACCACCGTGACCTTTGCTATTGACTCCCAATGCCGTCTTCTGAACTGGTAAGTGCATGTCAGTTTGAAAGCCTTTTTCTTTTTTTTTGTTTTGGTTTACACACCAATCAATTGGTGTTAATCCCCCCCCCCCCCCCCCTAAAAATCAACATATTGAGAAGATAGCCAGCTGTATGGCTCTACAGCCGACACCACCACCACCTGATTAGAGAAAATCATCTACAAAACTGTAAGTGGTTTTTGTGTTATACTAACACCACACACATTTTAAGGAAAATGGGCAACCCATAGACAGTGATTTTTTTTTTTTTTGTAGACCCCTACCTGCAGAACTTCACATGTGATGCCTCTCAGTGCTATTACATTTTCCCTAAGTTCCTGTGATCAGTTAGCATGAACAGCTTTGGTTGGTTTCCTCAGGCAGGCATCTGCAGCACACAAGGTAGTTTTTATGTGCTAGCTCACCTTGTAATCAACACCTTTGAGGGCTTCTGATAGTCGTAGGTTGCACTGTCTGTACTCTGCAGTTCCACTTTAACCATGGAAGAGTGACCATCTCATAAAAAAAGTTAGGTTTTGTTCCTTTGTTGCTTTTTGGCTGACAGATGTTCAGTTCAAATACTGGTTAAGAGCAGATTCTGAATCAAAACAAAATGCAAAGTGTCTGTGGTGCAAAAAAGTGTTTAGCATTGGATATGGTGGTATTCATGATGTATGCAGTCATTGTACAAGTTCAAAACACAAGGTTATTGCTGCAGCTAGGCAAGCCAGCACTGGCATTGTTAGTTTTGCTAAACTAACACAACCAGCTCCAGCAGTGTTGGCTCATAAGAAAAGGACTTCTGAATTTGAGTTTAAAAAAAAAAAATTGTGCACAAAAAATTAAATTGCCATTAAGTTTGTTAGATGATTTTACTGATAATGTCAGTGACTGGTTTCCAGACTCCAAAATAGCCAAATCCATCAACTGTAAGCAAACTAAAGGTTCCATATTGGTTAAGAATGTCATTGCTAAGTGCCTCAAAGAGGAGTTGTGCAAAAGAATTACATATTGTCCCTTTTCATTACTGATTGACGAAACTACTGACATATCAACAAGCAAAAAAATAGCTATGGTTGTCATTTATTTTAAAGAATGAGCTGGTAGAACCCAACACCATTTCTACTGCTTCCTTGATCTCACTGAAGCAACTGCTGATGCTATTTTTGAGCATATTAAACAATCTTTTCTGGAAGATGGTATACCCCTAAGAAATGTAATAGCTCTTGGTACAGATGGTGCAAGTGTAATGGTTGGTCCTAGAAACTCTGTGCTATCCCACTTCAAAGTAGAGCAGCCTTATATTTTTCACATTCACTGTACTTGTCCTGTTGCTGCCTAGTGTGCTGCAGAGGCCTGTAAAGCCATATCAAAAACTGTAGAGCAACTTTGCAGAGACATACATAGCCACTTCGCACATAGTTGTAAACGTTTACAGTTGTATCATGAATTTCAGGAATTTGTAGATGCAGATTGTCTAAAGATTCTACAGCTTTGTGCTACAAGATGGCTTTCAATGCTTGATTGTGTCAACCGCATTCTAAATCAATATGCTACTCTGTTAAGTTATCTTCAGTCAAGTGATAATACTGATCTCTTGGTAACTGTGGACAGAATAAACATTAAGCTACAGGATCCTATCACTAAGTGCTACTTTTTGTTTCTTCAAGTAGTGTTACCAGATTTCACAAGGTTCAATAAAATTTTCCAGAGCAATTCACTTATGTTGCCTGACTTGTACTTTAGGTACTGCCAACTGCTGAAAAGTCTTATGGGCTACTTTATCAGGCCAGACCTGTTGGTTTCCATTTAAAATGATGCACTGATTCAGTTTGACCACACTAATAGTGCAAACTTCAAATCAACAGATGCCATTTTTTTTGGATATCAAACAAGAAAACATTTATCTACAGTAGATCATTTGTCAGCTGTACACCATTTCATGGTGCAAGTAATGACATTTTACACAAAAGCTGTAACTGCAATTAAAAAATGGATGCCAATTGGAAACCAAATCATTCAGCTGTTGGCTTTACTAAAATCTTCAAACAGGTCTACTGTAAATTCTGGAGACATTGTAGAACTTGCCAAGCATTTTCCACAAATTGTTCCCCCATCTGAGTTTGACGCACTGCATACTGAATTTATAGAATACCAAGTGACAGATTTTAGTGATGATTCTGACACTCACATGATTCTAATTGGCACATGGTAGGACAAAGCTGTAGTATCGATTCAGGCAGTCTGAAAATACCTAAATTCCCACATCTGGTTAAATTTGCAAAAACTCTGCTTTTCCTTCCCCATGGGACAGCTGAGGTAGAACGTGTGTTCTCATCTGTAAAGTTACTGAAAACTGATCAGAGGAACAAACTTTCCACTCGGTTGAAGTCACAATGTAAGGCCACAGGGTTGACACTTTATTAAACCATAAATGTAAGACACTGTGTGTGTCTTCTGCTGCTTGTAAGGACAAAGATGTGGTTGTGGTGGTGGAGGAAGAAGAATGACTGCAGAAGATCCATTTGATTACTTTCAGATGTACAACACATTTTAGAAGACAGAAATATTCTGTTCTGTTACATTTTTAAAACATGGATTACTGTTAACATTGTAAAAATTATAGGGATAACTGTCTCCACAAAAGCTTCTAAATGTCTTTGCCAAAAAGTAATTTTGCTTCAGTTTTTTCAAAACAGTTATCTGTCACTATGTTAGGATAGTTCACACTTTGTTCTGTTGTCAAAGCGGCAAAAATGACACATTTACAAAATAGCAGTTGTCAGTGGAACAGGAGGTGAAGGAAAACCTTCACATGGGGACACCTGTTCCATTGTCCACTGCTGTAAGGTAGAAAGTACATTCTTTTTTGCTATTTTGTAAAAATGCATTACTTTTGTCAGTTGAAAAGACTGTTTGTGTCTATTGCTGTCTGTGACCCAGACTAGGGAGATTTATTTACTTCTATGACCATAAGCAAACTTGATTCCAGAACAGACATAGAGGTGAATCTTCAGAATTTTGTGGACATAAATACTGGTGATCCTGTCGGCTACCAGAGATTTTACCTTACTTTCTGTGGTGGCCATGGCATGAAACAGAAATTAAGGGGAAATCTATCCAGTTGGATATACAGTGCATATAGAAAATAATCTCCCCTCTTTAAAAATCACATTTTTGTTTCTTTGCAACCTGAAATGAAGACAGTCGGTTTTTGTTTTATTGAGCTGCATTCACTTATAGTACCCAAGTGAAAGATAAACCACCAGCATGTCAGAAAAAAAAAAAAGAATCAGTGATTTGGAAAAGATCGCACACCCCCTTGGGTCAATAGAGTCTAGAGATGTGCAAAGTTAGTAGAGAGACATATCCCAACAGACCAAAGACTGGAATTCAAGCAAAAGGGGGTCCAACAAAATGACACAAAGGGGTGGTTCTTTTTAAAACTCAGTGCTTCTGTTTGATATTTTTTTAGTAACATGTTTGTGTTTTTGGCTGGCATCTTCTAAGAGGGGATGTTACAGGGGCTCCCCACTGACAACTAGTGTAAGAGGGGGTGTTACTGGGGCTCCCCACTGGCAGGTAATGTAAGAGGGAATGTTACTGGGGCTCCCAACCCACTGACAAATAATGTGAGAGGATGTTACCGGGGCTCTCCACTAACAACCAGTGTAGAGGATACTACTGGGGGAAGACTCTGATGTAAGAGGAAACTTGTAAAGGGGGCCCTGTATCTGTCTTCATTTCAGTCTGCAAAGCAACAAAATGTGATTATTTTAAAAGGGGGTGATTATTTTCTATAACCACTGCAGGTGACAAAAATTATGGATTATATTAACTTGCTCTTACTATATCAAAAATAACATAAATATACTTTTACCTTGAAATCTACCCTCAAACACATTGTTAATTGCATATTGTATGTGTTTGCAACATAAATACTGAAATTTGCACCTAAAAATGTAATTTTTGGAAGTTTTGAAAATGCCAGTAAAAACCTAACTGCGCCAGTAAGTTTTGGGTGTTGTGTCGGTTAATTTTAATCTGGTAGGTTGGCAACACTGCCCCTGTACATCAGTGTCTTCAGCTTACCTTTTGCATCGTAGTCCCCTTCACATCACAGCCCCCCTTTACATTGCCATGCCCCTTTACCTCACAGTGCCCTTTTTAACACAGTCCTCTCTTTAAAGCAGTCCTCAGTTCCTCTTCACATCACAGTGCCCCATTAAATTGCAGTGCACCTTTATACATCACAGGGCCCCTTTACAACACATCACAAGGTCCCTTTATCACACATCACAGTGCTCCTTTATCACACATCACAATGTCCCTTTATAACACATCACAGTGCTCCTATAACACATAACAGTACCCCCATAACACTATACAGTGCCCCTTCACAACACAGTGCCCCTTCATACACAGTGCTAATTCACAACACAGTGCCCCTTAACAGTGCCTCTTCACAACACAGTGCCCTCTAATTGTACCTCTTAACAACACAGTGCCCCTTTTAATGCAGGTCTTCCTCGCACAATGCTACAGTACCTTTGGCAGGGCAGAGGCACTCATTTTTCTGGGGGCCTTCTCTCTCATCTCCTGCCCAGCCACTGATGTCATCCTTACAGAGGACAGGAGCAGGAGGAGCTGCAGATGTGGACAGAGGGTGGGAGCTGTCCCAATCTGCAGCAGCTCTCGGCCACAACCCCCCCCCCCCCGCCTGCTGTAGGGATGACATCGGTGGACCAGCGGGATATTATCTGGGAGAGGAGGACACCAAGCTGTGACAGTGGCACGGCTGTGGTCTGGACAGGACTGTCAATCGGTTTGGTTCCTGACTGCAGTATGCCATTTAGTGACCCATGATTTAGACAAATAGGCTGTTTATGGCTATAGTAGAAAGGTTGCCTCTATCATGGCATGAAAGCTGATCCTGTAGTATAATTTGAAGATTTAGGTGCAATGCATGTGAAAAGTGTCACTTTTCCTGGAGTTCTCATGTTTAAAATCTTAATTGAGTATAACATCTTTTTTTTAGTCCCATCATTGGCTTCTTTTCGCATCTCTTGTAGGTGAGTGTTGCTTATGGTCTTGGAGTGTTTTTAAGCATACTCTAAAATGCATAGCAGAGAATCCTGGGGTTCAATTTAAGTATATTCCTGCAACTGCTGTATTAACTATAAGTGTATACAGCTGGCTCTAAGCAAGTTGCTCTAGGTTTGCTTCTAGGAGGACTTTCTGCATATCCAGTGAAGCTTTTTGCCGTTTTCTCATCACAACATGTAGCAGGGGACACAGCATCGGATACTCTTGGAGAAACTGATGGAGGCTGCAGTACTGCCATGAAACAGGAGGTTGGAGTCATGGGCCACTAGAGAGTTGGATATCCTACCTCTTCTATTGCAAGGAACTGGCCTTTTAAATTGTTTAGAAGCCTGATAGTCTCTTTAAGAACACACTTTACATGTACCTATGTATAGAATGTACCTATAAAACACAGTGATGAGTAACTTTTTTCTGTTGTTTTTTTTTTTTTTTTACTGAGAGATCTTTTACAGATGAGTATATAGGTCTTTCGAAGGCAAGAGACAGCAATTCTCAACTATAATAAAGCATATGGTAAAGTCAGGTGACATCAAGAGAAAATGCTGGTAAAACTAGATTTATCAGAAAACCTCCTCCATGGTTTCGTTATTTATTGTATTTTATTCTCCCAAGCCTTCATCAATTTTCACCAAAAAAGGATTAATAAAGGATGAGAGCCAACAAAACAAAAGGAGGGAAAAAAGAGAGAAGGGAAGAAGATGTATAGAGAGGGGGATAAGCAAGTAAGTACAAGGGGAAAAGAGTACCCAGCAGGGAATGTTATAGCCCGTCTAAACAGAGTAAGCTACTGGTGTCATTTTAATATCTGACTATGTCAATTGAGTCATGAGGAAACCCCATATCACTTCAGGGCTGCCCATTCGCATAGCTCCTCTTGGTATGCAGAGGAGCAGAAAAACATATTCCAGGAATACCAGGTGTCACAAAATATTTCCTCTGTATTGTATAAGGAGGCCGTGAGACGTTCCATATGTGTGTATTTGTGACTTTGGCTAGCCAGAGGGATATTGGGAAGGGGGGGGGGGTGACAGGCTGCTTCCAAATGGCTTTAATGCAGGCTCTGAACGCATTGATAGGTGAACAGTAATTTGTATCAGGTCAAAAGGTACCTTGAAGTTAATAGCTCACAGGATGGTTTCCAAGGTCCACCGAGGAAAGCTTGTAGTACAGATTGCCGCTCTTGTTCCCAAAATAGGTACACTTTTTGGCAATCCCTCCTCGTGCTTACACTGCCATCATACAGTAGGTTAGAGATTTGGGGGAAAATTTAGTGTAGGAGAGAATGGAACCTTTAACATCGATATATAACATATTTTGTAGCCTTGCTCCTGGAACTTATTGGCAATGAAGGATTTGTGTGTAAACCGAATTGAACGTTCAGTCTAAGCTGGAGAAAAAGAAATATGCAGATTTTCCTCCCATTTGCACATTTAGGGATTAAAATATCTCAGCGGAGAAGAAACCAGAAGTTTGTATAATTGAGTAAACAGGCAAGACATTTATTCTGCAGCAGAACAAAGGTTCTCAAAAAAGACCTGTTCCCTAAGGCTGCCAATGTGGGCTATAGTGGACCACAAAATGTGGCTATTCTGATCGGACTTTGATAGAAAATGAATGGCAATCAGAAGAAGTCACAAAATGTATAATTCGAAATTTCCCAATGCCAAGGAGACTGTCAAGGTGCTTGTTAGTAGTACCTGATACAAACTGTAGATCTCTCAGGATAGGAATCAAATGAGAGGGGTGCTGAGAAATGTCTGGTAAAGAGAAGGTGGAAGATTTTACTTTGAGCATAGCTCCTATGGTCGGGTGCACAGTGAGAGATGGCAAACAAATACAGGACAATAGAACTATAGAAAACTTCCTGATCTATCTTGAGCCAGGGTTTGATCTGGCCCTAAATACACCAGCTCACCACCTGTGTGAGATGCAATGCTTTATAATAGAGAAGGACATCTGGCAGACCATTGCCCCCCTTATGCTTGGGAAGTGTAAAAAAAGAAATGTGTATACGGCCCATTTGGCACCCCAAATAAAGTAAAAGTAGCAATCATAGACAATAAAGAATGAGGTAGGGATCATAATGGGAAGAGTCTAGATTAACTGCAATATCTGGGGTAGGGTCATCATTTTAAAAGCATAAAACCTCCCATACCATGTCAAGTTTAAAATCTGCAATTAATGTAGGTTCTCAGTTATTTGAGTCAGAGACTAAAATTGGCTTTAAACAAAAGGTCTCGTTTAGGAGTGAGCTTAATGCCCAGCTATTTAATGCCATTGGGAGCCCAGAAAAAGGAGAAGGATTTTTTTAGTTTAGAAACACAATCCATTGCCAATGTAATGTTAAGAAATTTGAATTTGGAATAGTTTATCCAGAAGTTGGACAGGGTGTCATAACGGTGAAAAAATGAACTTCAAATTAGGGAGGAAAATCTCACTGTTCAAGATGACAAAAAGGAGGTCATCTGCCTAGGCCATAACTTTGTAGTGTCCACATTTACCCTGAAGCCCAGTGATATCTGGGTGTGCCTTAATGTTACTCAGTAGATATTTTGGGTTAAGAATAGAGATCAAGGTTGAGAGGGGGAAGCCCTGCCTAGTACTGTTGGATAATTCAAAGTACTCTGAACAAGTTTATTTGATTCAAACTAATTGAAAGGGAAGTGTGTATTTGCACAGCATTAAACTAAATGTCCTATTCATATGACCATCCTCTGGTGCTATGTGAACATAATCATAAGTGCTTAAACATATTATTTCATATCAAAACCATATACATCTAACACCAACACCTTATAAGCTTATTGATAAATAAAATATTTTTAAAACCTGAAAAACAATCGTAAATTAAAGGTTCCACTCCTTCAAAAACTTTGTGCTACTGTCCAGACAAACAAGTGTCAGTGTTAAAGGCCCTTCACAGTTCATTTCCAAAACCATAAAGAAAAAAGGTGCAAGTGTTGAGGGTTCTTCACACTTGTAAATTATGCTGCACATGTGATCTGTTATGACACCAACCATTAGATGGTTTGACAGTTCGGGAGCACACAGAATGTTACAGCTAGCATTTC
The DNA here is from genome assembly GCF_965119305.1 of Pelophylax lessonae. Taxonomy (NCBI): domain Eukaryota; kingdom Metazoa; phylum Chordata; class Amphibia; order Anura; family Ranidae; genus Pelophylax; species Pelophylax lessonae. The sequence continues at coordinate 442,221,878 of NC_138771.1, forward strand.
CAGTATGCCAGTAATGTTAACTGTTTTTTGAAACTATCAGATCGATAGGTTTACTTCCGCTTTAACCACTCTGCAGATTTGATGAGTTCACCTTCTTCCTCTTCCTTTTATAACCTGTCTCTGACTCTGTTAATACTTAATAAGCAACCGGTTGTGCATTATTAAATGAAGAGGGCAGTGTGTTTCATTATGGATTGAACAGCGGTTACACTTCTCTTTCGTTAGTTATTTATATAAAAAGGAGAGATCCAAAAGCCTAAAAGCAAAGGCACAAACCTGCACCTAAACCACCTGTTGTCCATTCCCCAAAAAAATACTTCTGTGTTCCTGAGCTTCTAAGAGAACATCATCATTGTGAGTGTTAATAGGCGAGGTAAAACCTGTACCGAGAATTACGGAGACTGAATTTCAGTTATGCATTCATTAATTATTCATTTTCTTTTTTTTAACTAGTGCAAGTAATGTGTAATTAAATGTCTTGACAAGGAACATGGTGATAGGACAAGAGAACAAATTGAGCAGAGCAATGACCTCATCAGCCTGCTGTTGCTCCTGTCCAGTCGATAGGCTGGGAGTGGAACGAGGACACCACTTTATCACTTTATTTCTCATTTAATGTGTACCATGTTTGTAGCAGGGTGGAGTCCCTTGCTTAGTTGGCCTCGCTGTTTTAATGGTGTAGGCCAGTGGTCCTCAACCCTGGCCTACAGGGCCCACTAACAGGCCAGGTTTGCAAGATAACTGAAATACATCCCAGGTGATATAATTTGCTGCTCAGTGATTGCAGTACTCTAGTCTGCATCTCCCCAGGGTAATACTTAAAATCTGGCCTGTTAGTGGGCCCTGAGGACCGGAGTTGAGGACCACTGGTGTAGCCCATATCAATGAGGTGAAGAAGAAGCAGGGTACTAAAGGTCAGAGTATGAAGGTCGATGGGAGAGTAGGAGAACATAGAAAGGCAGAATGTTGGACATGGAACAGCTCCTTGAGTTTTTCCCCCTTGTGATAAACTGAGTCATTGAGGCCCATAGATTGGAGCACAGAGGAGAACTAAAATATATGACTAAAATCATGAGTACTGCAGCAACCCTCCCGTGACACTTAATAATGCAATGAGTTATGCAGGAGTTTAAAATGTGCATTTTCTGTGCCATATATTTGTAAAGAAATATGGATGGAATTGACTGTTTATTAACTTGTTAGCTCATGCAAAAGAAGTTGTTACATTTATTTATTATTTTATTATAGGTATTTTTTATAGCGCAGGCATTTTATGTAACTCTTTACATGTAAACACTTTACTGTAACAGTGTACATTCACATCACTCCCCGCTCTCCAGGAACTTACAATCTCAGGTCCCTTAAATGTATTCATATGTAGTGCTACTCCCGGAGGAGCCCCAGAATTGTTTTGTGATTTTTCAACACAACTGAGGATGACACACCTCGTTCACCCAGCAACTACCGATACTAATTTCAAAGAATTTATTAGGCCAAGCATAGCCTAATAGAAGAGAGTACTTATACAAACAATCAATAGGACAGTAACGTTACTCTGAGAGATATGGTTAAACACCTGTAGTATTCTGACTAACAGTAATTACCACACCTTAATTTACACAGAAACAATATACAGGTGCATTTCACAAAATTAGAATATCATTAAAAAGTTAATTTATTTCAGCAATTCAATTCAAATAGTGAAACGAATACAATTTATATAGATGAGTTACACACAGAGGGATATATTTCAAGCATTTCTTTCTTTTTATTTTGATCATTATGGCTTCCAGCTAGTGAAAAAACAAAATTCAGTATCTCAGAAAATTTAAATATTACATATGACGAATAAAAAAAAGGATTGATGATACATGTATGTTCATATACAGTATATAAATGCACTCAATAGTTGGTCGGGGCTCCTTTTGCATGAATTACTGCATCATTGTGGCATGGCATGGATGCGATCAGCCTGTGGCACTGCTGAGGTGTTATGGAAGCCCAGGTTGCTTTGATAGCTGCCTTCAGGTCGTCTGCATTGTTGGATCTGGTGTCTTCAATCCTCCTCTTGACAATACCCCACAGATTCTCTATGGGGTTTAGGTCAGGCAAGTTTGCTGGCCAATCATTGCCCCAGATGATGTCCTAGGTGACGATACGTGTTTGGCAGACCCTTCACGTGTAACACTGTCATTCCCCCCTAGACTTGGAATCCCTGTTGCACAGCCTAGAAACTGTGTTTTTATGCGCATATTCCTTTTTAGCATGTGAGTAGAACTTGTACCATGTATTTTTAGTAATGTTTTTAGCTGATTCACACTATGTGGTTTACTTCACTTTGATTCCATGTGGATGTCCGCAATACATGGTCCTTATTGAATTCATACACCTTATAAGTCAGTGAGTCAGTTCGATATACCCAAAGTAATGCAAACTCGATTGCCCCCTAAGGCTGGGTTCACACTTATGCAAATTGGATGTGGGTTTCCCTGCATCCAATTCGCATGACAGGAGATTGTGACCGGCTCTCAATAGAGCCAGTTCACAAATCTCCATGGCTGCCGCAGGGTGGACTGCACAGGGGTCCTGTGTGTCTTTGGCTCTGTTTCAGGTTTGAATTCAGGCAAAAATTAGGGCTTGATCCATCATTGAAATGGAGAACAGGGACACACTGGACCCCTGCTTTGATTCGCATCCGCATTAGGTGTGAATCCAGCTTTAGTGTTTACAATCGGCACATTGGACTCAGTGGAGTCATTCCAATCTGGTAAGAGTGCATTTTGCCTACTGGTGATGGTTCACGTGGTGATTACAACAATTGATTAACATGACTGTCATTCAATTCCCCTGTGGTGTTTGTCATTAAAGCACACAATTTGGACTCCAAAAGTTTTGACAAATCTTTTTTTCACTCTTTATTGGGACTTTGTTTATCTAGTATTCAATATCGCTGCTTTAGTGCTGCAACATATATGTAATATTCTTATCTTGCCCCATGGGAGAAACAGCCCTAGGGTATCGGGACCATGCTACAGCGTATGTGTCCAGCTAAACTTTGGGAAAAGTTTACGAGGAATTAATATGTCAAGACACATTACCCACTTCCAAGATCTCCAGAGCCACCAATCTGGTTTGTTTGGATAAATATTAAAGCATTAGCTTCTTACAACTTTTCCAGGGTGTAAAATATCACTATACAGTGGCAAAAAAACTGTACCACTCAGCATTCCCATGCTGAGAAGGATTTAATCTTTCACATCATTACCCGATAAGTTTACAGTGATGATCGCTGGAGTAAACAAGCCTCTGAATTATTTATTAAGTGACACTTATTAAAACATGCCGCTGGAAATAAGTCACCACTTGTCCGGCCTGACCAGTTCCCTGCCAGAGAAATCAGGAGCCCGGGCTGCAGCAGAGAGATGTGTGGGCTTCTGCATGTGTTGTTTGTGCTGGCATGTTTGCCAAAGAGAACATTTGATGTGTCAGACGCATTCCAGTTGCTGTATGCGCCATTGTTCTGTATAGAATGTATTTTTATCTTTTTACAGAATGCAGTAACAATCAAACAAGAGCACAAACAGACTGGAGATGAATATGTAATACAATGCTGCGGCATACAGCTGCATACCATTTATTAAAGCAGCATATTGTTTCAAAATGAGGAGCTGCTGAACTCAATAAATATAATCGTTTAACTCTTTTTCCTGCAAAAGTAGAACAGTTGCTATGCAAATTAGCATTTCTCCCAAACTTGACATCCTCCCAAACTATGGGGGAGATTTACTAAAACTGGTGCACACAGAATCTGGAGCAGCTGTGCATAGTGACCAATCAGCTTCTAATTTGAGATTGTTCAATTAGGCTTTGACCATAAAACCTGGAAACTGATTGGTTACTATGCAGAGCTGCACCAGATTCTGTGTGCACCAGTTTTAGTAAATCTCCCCCTATGTGTCATGAGTGACCACTCTTTCCAATGTATAATATTGATTGACAGCATAGCTCATGCAGGAGGGGCACAGGAAAGCCCCGGTGTAATGCAGGAACTGAATAATAACTTTATTAACTTTTGTTCATTTTTTTGGTACTTTTTTATATTTCATATACCGTCCACAGGTAAGAAACCAGCTTTAACCACTTAAGGACCAAGCCTATTCCTGACACATGTTGTTTACAAGTTAAAATCAGTATTTTCCCACCGTTTTAAAAATATATATATTTTTTAGCAAAGACTCTGGAGAGTAAAATGGCGGTCATTACAATTTTTTTTGGAAAAAAAAAACATTTCACTGAATTAAAAAAAAACCTAAACAGTAAAATTAGCCCAATTTTTTTGTATATTGTGAAAGATGATGTCACGCTGAGTAAATTGAAACCTAACATGTTACGGTTTAAAATTGTGCGCACTCGTGAAATGGTGACAAACTACGGTACTTAAAAATCTTCATAGGCGACGCTTTAAACATTTTTAACGGTTACCAGTTTAGATTTACAGAGGAGGTCTTTTTCTAGAATTATTGCTCTCGTGGCGATACCTCACATGTGTGATTTGAACACCATTTTAATTTGCAGGCACAACTTACGTATGCGTTTTCTTTCATGCGCGAGCTCACATAGACAGGGGTGCTTTAATTTTTAATTTTTTTCCTATTTATTTTATTTTTTATTTTTAACGTTGTTTAAAAAAAAAAAAAAGATCTGATCACTTTTATTGCTGTAACAAGGAATGTAAACATCCCTTGTGACAATAATAGGCAGTGACAGGTACTCTTTATGGAGAGATCTGGGGTCTAAAAGACCCCAGGCCCCTCCACTGCACTTCAAAGTATTCAAAACGCAGAAATCGACATTTTTGAATGCTGACACTTTTTTTTAAATCAGCGCCATTGGCAGGCAAGTAAACCGGAAGGGACGTCGTGAGGTCGCTTCCAGGATACATGATCGGAGACCCGAATAAAGCCGAATCTGGCTTAGTTCGGTACTCCAACCACCTGGCAGAGGTGCCGGCTGGTTGCTCGGGTCTCCCGGAGGGATGAGAGACCCGGGCAGAGCCACGGAAGGCAGCAGGAGGATCGTCCTCTCCTGCTCGATGGGATAACAACCGATGCTGAGCCGCATCGGTTATCATCTCCTGAAAGCCGACAGTCGGCTCTAAAAAACGGTACCGGGTTGATGCCTGCAGCTGCAGGCATCATCCCTGTACAACCACTTCTTGAAGCTGACGTACAGTTACGTCGGTTTGCGGGAAGGGGTTAAGGTATATTTTACTGCCAAAAAGTGCTTTGGTTCCCCCAAGAGTTTAGAAATAAATTCCAGGTATAGCTATAGTATACATGGTTGCTTTGGTCCAGCTTTGACCAATATAACTATGCATATACCAATACCTGGACGATGCCTCTGGTAACTGGAGATCACTGAAGTAGAGACCACTCCAGTGATCTCTACATGCTTTCAGGTCCTGCTCCAAACAGGAAGTTAACGCATTGTGTTCTCTGATTGGACAAGATGGAGAGTGTGACATCACCACCTCACCTCTCTGCCTTATCCAATCAGAGAATGGTTTACATTCATTAAGAGATATAAAGCATTCTCTGAATGGTGCCAGCGCTGAGCAGCTGACCACCCATGTTTAAAATGCAGCATATAAGTATATTCAAACCACCCCTGCTTATTGTTTTACTTTTGAGCAGCCTTTTCTCAACTTCTTTTTATTGTACTAAGTTAGAACACTTGAAAAATGTGTAGGTATCAGGGAACTTCTGCTGAAAATTACTTTATTTGCAAATCACGGTACATTGGTGTCACCAGTGAGTTGTAGATATATAAAATATGGTGTGCTGCACCTAGAGCAGATTGTTTTTCAAGTCTCATGCTCTACACACCAAAGTAGGTGGTCAGGTGGTCTGTTAGAGAAAGACTCCTTTGCATTTGTGGTCAATATGAAACAGCCCCCTTTATGTTTGTGGTAAGGGGTGAACCATGGGAGGAAGAATATGCCTTACATAGGTGGTCAGCAGGAGGTGCCCCATGCAATTGGTGGTCCATGAGAGGAAGAAATCCCCTTTAACTTGGTGGTGAACAAAGCTCCACTGGTCTCATGCCACTGGCTCTGCTCACTAATTATGCAGACACTGTCAGACAGAACCTAAATTGGTTCTAAACCGTTAAGGTTTTTTTTTTTTACCCTAATACATTCTATGCATTAAGGTAAAAAAAAAATCTTCTGTGCTGCAGGATCCCCCCCACTGCCCCCCCTTTTTTTCTTACCTGATCCCAGTCTGATTCAGGGATGCACACAAGAGCAATGGCTCTCGCCACTGTCTCCCTCCTAATTGGGCAGATTGACAGCAGCAGGAGCCGATGGCTTCCACTTCTATCAAACTAATTTTGTGACAGGGGGCGGGGCCGAGCCACTCACTCTGTGTCAATAGATGCAGACAGACAAATCTGCTTTCCCGTGGGGGCACTTGCTGAAGAGAAGGGGCCTGGAGCCCCGGCAGTGAACCGCAGAAGAAGATGTTCGGGACTGCTCTGTGCAAAAGCATTGCACAGAGCAGGTAAGTCTGACATGTTTGTTATTTTTCATTTTTTTTTAAAAGGAAGGTTTATTGTCACTTTAATCCACCCCACTATTCAAGGAACCACAATCTCTGGAGGAGCCCTAGAGTGCTACAGAATCCTGGTTGAGTTCTTTACATTGTGGTATACATCAGAACACTCAGAGATGGGCTTTACATATTGCTTTTGATAGGACTGGTCCTTAGTCTTTCAGTTTTGACTGCTGGAATGGGAACCTGTTAACTGTAACCCTCTAAATAATGCTCAACCCTAATACTAAATTAACCCCTAAAAGAACATTCGGTGTATTTGCCCTATCAGACACTGAATGTATTTGCAGAAAAAAATCCTGTGCTCACATCGAACAGTGCCAACATCCAGCACTGAAAAGAACTCATCCTTTCTCCAATAGCCCGTGTTGTAATATACCACCAAATCTGACAAATTCCTGTTTCTCGTACTGTGTCAGTGATCAAATCAAGTGACTTCTTTAAATTTAGTTTTCCTTTAAATACTAGTTAGAAAACTGTGTCTGCCTGGATGTATAGTGATGTATGTAAGGGTATAATTTATTTGATGTTGATTCATCACTGCATGAATGGATATCCAGACATGCCATCATACATGTTGACAGTGGCTGATCCTGCATCGTGCTATAAGGGAGCAGAGAAAGACAGCAGTGGGTGTGCTGGCAGATGGAAACACGCAATGTTCTATACAATTATGGTGCGTACAGCAGAAATAACACAGTGTTCCTCCATAGATCCGGTGATAGTCAGGATAAATGCAGACTTGCAGAGCATAACTCTAAGCAGCTGACAACAAGATCATTTAATTCTCCATTCTAGGGTTAATCGGCACTAAGGAAGGTGCTCGTTACCACCTCATACATCTTTAATTGTTGTTCCCGCTGCATTAAATCGATACAGAAAATTAAAATTCATGATGGTTTCAGGGTACAACTGCACACATTGGTTGGACCAACTTTGCAATAAAGCCTCCATTGCTACAGCCACTGCTCCCATAAAGAACTGCAGCTATCAACTTCACAATCTTCACTCCTTAAATGCTTCTCTATCTGATTAAAATCTAAAATTGCATGGCTCATTACAGACTATTTTCAGAGCTTGGCTCTGTTAATTCTGTACATTGTTGTAGTAATACCAAAGAACCGCGGGAACGAGGTAATTATTGTGTAATTTGCCTTTTTACCTTAACTCACTGAATTCCAACTTTTTCATGAGGTGGGCACATTTCCGTTCCATGCCACTTGACTTGTTTTCTCTTCTTACTGCTGAAACTGAAATAAAGGGAGACCTTAGGAAGAAACTTTTATTAGCAATTCGCATTAGGGAATGCACTTCACAAGTTAGTTAAAATGCTATATACAGAGCGTTGTACTTAAGGTAACAGAGCTGCAGGGTTCTGGCTTGCAAACATTTTCTGTTTAACTGCTTTGGAACCACATGCTTTTTATTCTATAGAAGTGGAATGAAGGAGACTAGGACTTTATGGGACACAGGAAACATTGTGCCTAACCTCAGGACCAGATTTATGTTACATAGTTACATAGTTACATAGTTAGTGAGGTTGAAAAAAGACATCAGTCCATCCAGTTCACTTGCCCTTGGTTGGTTGTCATGTGCCCTCCCCTTCTCTAGTGGAGTGAAGATCAAATATCATACCCACACAAGGCACGCTGAGACTAGGCATTCTGAAGCTGAAATCAGTAAAGCAGAATAAGTCAAAATATTAGCCAGGCTATCTGTAAGCATACAGACTCAAAGTGTATTATACAGTACATTAAAAACACAAAAATTGTGCTTGAGCAGCAAAAATGTGGACCCAACCCAAGGCAGGATGGTATTCTTGAACTTTAATTTATATGCAAGAATATGTCATTGTAAAGTCTTGTTTTTTTCCTATAAAAATAACAAACATGTTATACAGTACTTACCTGCTCTGTTAAAGTGAATTTGCACAGAGTGGCCCGAATCCTCCTCTTCTTGGGTCCCTCTTCTGTGATCCTGGCCCCTCCCTCCTGGTGAGTGACCCCACAGCAAGCAGCTTGCTATGGGGGCACCTGAGCTGAGTCACAACTCCCTGTGTCCATTCAGTCACGGAGCCCCGGCTGGGCCCCTCCCCCTTTTCTCCCTCGATTGGCTAGCTGACTTTGATTGACAGCAGCAAGAGCCAATGGTGCCGCTGCTTTGTCTCACCCACTTAGGATAAAGAATCTTGGTTGGCTAAGACATGCTTGGACATCGCTGGACAGAGAGGGACATCAAGTAAGTATTATGGGGGCTGAGGGGGTCTGCTGCGCACAGAAGACTTTTTATCTTAATGCATAGAATGCATTAGGATAACAAACCTTCTGTCTTTACAACTCCTTTAACTGTCAACTACATGATATTTGGGTGGCTGTGAGCTGTCCCTGGCCATCCTGCCAACCTAAGCTACAGTCTGTGTTGGCTAGGCTGAAATCCTGTCCTTCATAACATTGTTCGTTTTCAAGTTTTATATTTATAGGGCAGCTGTTGGACAAGAGTACTATATGCAGGCAAGAGATTGGCAGGCATCTTGTGAACAGGCTACTATCCCCTCTTTTTACTACAAAGTCCAGCTTCAATGCTATTCCTGACTGGAGCAATGGCAAGCTCACTGCCCGGCCTTTATATGTTCTATAATGGCTCATCAGCCAAACATTCATATAAGATCATTTACAACATCCTTAGGGTTTTAAGAACAACGTTGTCTTTTTATTTATATTGGTGATAAGGATGTTTTTTGTAGGCTGCATTTTTTCATTATTTTGTATAAATAAAATGTTTTTGATCTGTCAGGTGCTGCATTTCCCACATCCTTTGCTTTCCTATATAGTCAGTATTTCAATTGCTAGCCTGAGCTTTTTTAGCTAGTCTACTTTATTTGCATGTCATTAGTATATATCGTATATACTCGAGTATAAGCCGAGTTTTTCAGCACATTTTTTTGTGCTGAAAACGTCCCCCTCGGCTTATACTCGAGTCAAGGGAAAAAAAAAAAATTCCCTGTCCGCTCCGACGGGTTTAAGGTTTAAAAATGGCGCCGCCCGTCGCATACATGTCACCGCGCACGCGCCGCAGCCGCTCGTGTTATTTCGGCTATTCCCGGCGCCGCTCGGGAGAGGCCGGGAATAGCCGAAAGTATACGAGCGGCGGCGGCGCGTGCGCAATGACGTGTCGGCGCCGGGCGGTGCCATTTTTAAAATGAAGGCGCCTCTGGAACAGGTAAGTGAAACAGCTTCACTACCTGCCATTATGCAGGGCTGCGGGCACACTACAAGGGATGCAGTGCTGCGGGCATGGTCCACATGTACCATGCCCACAGCACTGCATCTCCTGTAGTATGCCCACAACCCCGGATCCTCTTGTACCATGCCAGTACCCTGCATTCTCCTGCACCATGCCAGTACCCTGCATTCTCCTGTACCATGCCAGTACCCTGCATTCTCCTGCACCATGCCAGTACCCTGCATTCACCTGTACCATGCCAGTACCCTGCATTCTCCTGTACCATGCCAGTACCCTGCATTCTCCTGCACCATGCCAGTACCCTGCATTCTCCTGTACCATGCCAGTCACACTGCATTCTCCTGTACCACGCCAGTACCCTGCATTCTCCTGTACCATGCCAGTACCCTGCATTCTCCTGCACCATGACAGTCACCCTGCATTCTCCTGCACCATGCCAGTCACCCTGCATTCTCCTGTACCATGCCCGCCGCCCTGCATTCTCCTGTACCATGCCCGCTGCCCTGCATTCTCCTGCACCATGCCAGTACCCTGCATTCTTCTGCACCATGCCAGTCACCCTGCATTCTCCTGTACCATGCCCGCCGCCCTGCATTCTCACCCTAGGCTTATACTCGAGTCAATGATTTTTCCCATCTTTTTGTGGTAAAAGTAGGGGTCTCGACTTATACTCGGGTCGGCTTATACTCGAGTATATACGGTAGTATGTTCATTTATGTGTTTATGCAACCCCTTGATAAGCACCCTTTTTGGTGTCTCTTATTGTTATCTATGTATTGTTCAATTAATGACCAAATAAATAATTATTGCTAAATTATAAGATTGCGCTCAACTAAAACACTAATATAAGTGGTATGGTGCAAAAATGCAAAACAAAGTGCAAAATATGCAAAAAATTTGCAGAGTGATGGTAAATCAATACCCAAATATTAACATTCCAAAGTGTCTATAGTAAAGTCCATTAAATAAAGTCCATAAACTGTGAAACCTATAATCCAAATATCAAGAGACTCTAGATATACAGTGGGTAGCAATATACACCTCCACCAGATCACCCAGAGTGTGTATGTGCTTACCAGAAGCTATGGACCCCTTGTTATAGGGGGTCAATAGGGCAGATATGGTCATGGACACCAGGCATCAAAGAAAGGCTCCACCTCCACGTTTTCACAAAAGATTCCACTTAAATAACCTGGAAATGGGGCTCCCATCCAGCATACCAGGAAAAAGAAAGTGAAGTCTCGATAGTGAAGTACGTTTAATTAAAGTAATTTTATTAAGAGATGGATGCACTTACATTTTGTAGATACAAGCAGGGCATTAAGGATATAATAGAATGGTCTCCAATTTACGAACGCCACGGACGCCTTCCGCGTTCCATAAGCGTGTCAGCGGGAGCCGGAAGTATGTTGGCGCAGTCACAGGTCCTTACGACTGACGCGCTTCGTCAGCACATTGACTGACGTCATCAGGGTGCTGTTGGTTTTCCTCCAAATAACTTTCTTGTCTTTCTAGTCCCAACATATTACACCTTTTAAAATAAAACCTTCATTTGAAAGCAAGAATTGAAAACATTTAATTTTATTTTATAGATTTTGATCAGCTATTATATCGGAACATTAGAAATTACATTTTAAAGTAAATTTCTTTGAATGCTACTTTAAGGGCCTGAGTCGATGGGTTTTGGGCATATGTTAATGGAAAAATGCAGCTTGCTTTCAGATGTATTGCACTTGTATTTGACATACATTTGACTAGCAGTTGACCTCCTTCTAACCTGGATTTGACAACCTCCTAAGCTAGATCAACCTGCTTTTGCATTTTCATTACCTTGGAGAGAGAAGCAGTTCTGATGCAAACAAATGTCCATCGCCACAGGTACTTACATAATAGGTTGAACCCCAGATATCCACCCCTTTCCCCCAACAAAAATATGATTGTCAAAGTCTTATAGTAGATTCAATCTTTATGTCCTGCTTAATACAAAAACATTCCCTCTATTGTTTGGGACTATTATTTGGCACACATAATTGTAAACTGTATATAAACTACACAAAGATTTATTCATACAAAAACAGCCAGTAAAAAGGTAACAAGAAGCATTTTACAGCTGATAATCACATGTACAGTGGGTACGGAAAGTATTCAGACCCCCTTAAATTTTTCACTCTTTGTTATATTGCAGCCATTTGCTAAAATCATTTAAGTTCATTCTTCTTCCTCATGAATGTACACATAGCACCTCATACTGACAGAAAAACACAGAATTGTTGACATTGCTGCAGATTTATTAAAAAAGAAAAACTGAAATATCACATGGTCCTAAGTATTCAGACCCTTTGCTGTGACACTCATATATTTAACTCAGGTGCTTTCCATTTCTTCTGATCATCCTTGAGATGGTTCTACACCTTCATTTGAGTCCAGCTGTGTTTGGTTATACTGATTGGACTTGATTAGGAAAGCCACACACCTGTCTATATAAGACCTTCCAGATCACAATGCATGTCAGAGCAAATGAGAATCATGAGGTCAAAGGAACTGCCTGAAGAGCTCAGAGACAGAATTGTGGCAAGGCACAGATCTGGCCAAGGTTACAAAAAGATTTCTGCTGCACTTAAGGTTCCTAAGAGCACAGTGGCCTCCATAATCCTCAAATGGAAGACGTTTGGGACGACCAGAACCCTTCCTAAAGCTGGCCGTCCGGCCAAACTGAGCTATCGGGGGAGAAGAGCCTTGGTGAGAGAGATAAAGAAGAACCCAAAGATCACTGTGGCTGAGCTCCAGAGATGCAGTCAGGAGATGGGAGAAAGTTGTAGAAAGTCAACCATCACTGCAGCCCTCCACCAGTCGGGGCTTTATGGCAGAGTGGCCCGACGGAAGCCTCTCCTCAGTGTAAGACACATGAAAGCCCGCATGGAGTTTGCTAAAAAAACACCTGAAGGACTCCAAGATGGTGAGAAATAAGATTCTCTGGTCTGATGAGACCAAAATAGAACTTTTTGGCCTTAATTCTAAGCGGTATGTGTGGAGAAAACCAGGCACTGCTCATCACCTGTCCAATACAGTCCCAACAGTGAAGCATGGTGGTGGCAGCATCATGCTGTGGGGGTGTTTTTCAGCTGCAGGGACAGGACGACTGGTTGCAATCGAGGGAAAGATAAATGCGGCCAAGTACAGGGATATCCTGGACAAAAACCTTCTCCAGAGTGCTCTGGACCTCAGACTGGGCCGAAGGTTTACCTTCCAACAAGACAATGACCCTAAGCACACAGCTAAAATAACGAAGGAGTGGCTTCACAACAACTCCGTGACTGTTCTTGAATGGCCCAGCCAGAGCCCTGACTTAAACCCAATTGAGCATCTCTGGAGAGACCTAAAAATGGCTGTCCACCAACGTTTACCATCTAACCTGACAGAACTGGAGAGGATCTGCAAGGAGGAATGGCAGAGGATCCCCAAATCCAGGTGTGAAAGACTTGTTGCATCTTTCCCAAAAAGACTCCTGGCTGTATTAGATCAAAAGGGGGCTTCTACTAAATACTGAGCAAAGGGTCTGAATACTTAGGACCATGTGATATTTCAGTTTTTCTTTTTTAATAAATCTGCAACAATGTCAACAATTCTGTGTTTTAGATGTTTTATACTATAATAGAAGGACATGATTAGGTATAATACATTTATGTTTTAACTAAATATAAAACACACATATTTTTCAATACTGACCCAGGCCTTGACACCGCCAGGCCACTGGGTAGCCCAAGACACTTCTAGTGGATAACGTCCATCCAAACGCTGGCAAAAATAAGATTAATGAAAATGTGAAATAGATTAAATGTTTTTACCAATTTGGATGCAGTACACTTAGAAATGTGGAAATAGCTTACATGGTATGGGCGCCGTATATCATCCAGGCTAAATAGTTTTATGCGCTGATGATTATATAGGTGATATTGCAGGTGAGGGTGCTAAAATAGTAGGAAACTTAGTCCCTCAAAAGGTAGTAATGACATTGGAAAATCTCCAAAAAAAAAAAAAAGTATGCTGAAAGGCCAAGTATATGCCCAATCAGGAGTGTAAAGTATCCATTACATAATATCAAGCACACTGTGGTAGCCAACAGCTGGCAATTCAGTCTTGCACACCACCAGTTTCCATCGTAAGACACTCATTTCTTCAATACCATATAGCCAGTATTTAGAAGTGAGGCAGAACTGTTCTGACAATGTTACTTTCATACAAAAAACAGCCAAACTTAGACAAAGACTTCTCTCTCGATGCTATTCTTTCACTTGCCTCAAAAAGGCATGTAGACATGCCATTGGTGAAACTAGACACGAGTTGCTTCACAATCAGAAACCACAAAAACAAATTATCCAAATAATAATAATGCAATTAGGATTATTACACAATTTTCTAACCAACATCTCCAGATTAGAAAGATCATACAAAAATATTGGCACCTACTAATTGTCCATCCCAATGTAGGTCCTTTAGTCTTAATCTCTGGAAGTGTCCTACTATTTCAGTACCCTTATCTGCAATATCACCTATATTTTTTGGCAGCATAAAAAAAGATTTAGCCTGGATGATAGCTTACATGGTACGGGGCCGTATATTTCCACATGTGTACAGCGTCCAATTGGTATGTAGCACTGCCCTCTAGAGGGCTGCTGAGAATTGCACTTTCTGGATTCCCCTGTGTTACCCATAGCAACAGTCTGTAGAACCTATCACTTTAAACACTTGGCTCAGACAATGAACAGTCCAGGGGATTTTTTTTTTTTTTTTTTTGTGTTTTATTTAGAACTGGGATGGGAGAAGAGATGAGTGGGATACTTTAACTATGAACTATGCACAATTCTGAGGACAACTGACTGTAGTGTGCGCGGCAAGGCCGCTGCTTTACCTTGCCACTGAAGTGAAGATAATGGATATGATCCTGATTCAGTTTCTCTTCAGGGTCCTAACTTGGCACCCCCTTTCTCACTTGCTGTGCATGCTAGCCCATGTCCACTGACTCTTCACTGGAGTGGTCCCCTTCCTGGGCAGACCCCTGGCAAGCTTCCTGGTACTCACAGACACTATTTTCGCAAGGTTGCTCTGCCTCCAACTCCATCCGTCAGCATCCACTGGACCTCCTGGCTCAGCACCGCACTTCTGGCTCACTAGACTGACCGCCATACAAACAGGAGGAGAGACAGCCGTCACCCTCCTCCTCCTAAAACCTGGATTCCTGCCCAAAGACCCCCTGTCACATGTGCACTTGGCTTTTATAACATATCCCAGGATGCACCACTGTTTGTGCCAATCCACTGGGATAGTTACAAAAGCCTGTGTGTCAATGGCTGGGTTTCCTTCACTGACCAACAGGCTCCCCTATTGGATACAGTGGGGTCACTCCCTCAGGCCAGATGAATCACAAATGGACACATGTAACAGGCCTAACTAACAATCAGGCTCCCCTGATAAGCAGATGGAGCAGTCTATGGTTTACCTGCTGCTTCCCTGTTAAGCAGGCGGAGCAAACTATCCTTCCTAACTAGCACCTATCTAGGAGGGTGCTACAGGTAAAAAAACATTTATTCTATTTCAGATTTAGATTCTTTGGCAGCATTTAGATGGAGCGTTGCCTGCTCAAAGTGTCTTGGGCAGCCTCAGCAGCTGGGGGGGTGGGGGTGTCATGGCCTGGTTCTGACGGTCCTTGTTTTGGGCACTTTGAGGCTAATGGCAGCAAACTTTTGGTCTTTAACATTTCATTCCGCAGCTGTTCATGTACCTGATCTGCTCTAGTGAGGGTCAGTATTGCAAAATGTGTGTTGTAGATTTAGTCAAAAGCATAAATGTATTGTACTTATTGATGTCTTTATATTATAGAACATCTTTATCCTACATTACCAAACCCCTGAGGAAGAATAAAAAAAACTCGTTGGGTGTTTATGTCCAGAAAAACATTGCTGTTGATAGATTTATGTGGGATATCTCTATCCATATATAGCGCTACCTCCCAGAGGGCCTGCCAGATTTATGGACCCCCCCCCCCCCCCCTATTTCTGCACAGTCAGGTAACATATTGTTTTAATGAGGGAAAACAACTTAGATAGGGATGATGGGTTATGGGATGCCCGCCTTGACTTGGTAGAACAACTTAAGGACAAACGTCCTTCTCTATGTACACAAAAAATGCAGATCCTGGACTGTACTCCCTCCGGAGTGATATCAATCTCTAACAGATCAGTAGTAAAGATTCCTCTTTCTGGAGCACTATTCCTCTAGATGAAATAGCTCAATGTCCCAAACTTGCAGGAGCTCTATGCCCACCTGGCTGCCTTGAAAAGTATCCCAGAGCAAGAGATTTAGGTTAGCTGTGACACCAGGCCCGGATTGGCTAATCGGGAGCACCGGGAGAATTCCCAGTGGGCTGGTCGGTTTTTTTGGCCACAGGGCCGTTGTCATGGCCAGGGCTGGACTGGCCAAGTTGCCTGGGGGGCCGCACGCAGGGTGGCAATTTCCCCAATCTGATCCCCCAGGACGCCGCAGCAGCACCTTTAGTTTGCACTAGACTGGTTGCTAAGATGGCCAGCCGCTTGGCGTCTAGCAACCAGTGACGTGCAGAGAAGAGGACCCAGAATGCACAGCGGAGGAGGATCTTCCTCGTCCTCCTCCGCGCCTATTGGATTGTATGGCATGTGGCTCCACCCACCTCCTCCTTTACTGCGGCCGACAGGGGCGGACTGACCTTTGGGGACCTTGGCTGCACATGTGTCGTAGAGAGCGGGGACTGCCGTTGGGAGGAGCGGAGGAGGAGAAGGCGGCAGCGGCAAAAAATTGCTTTTTTTTTTCAGCCAGGACCTTCGGCGCTGGCTCCTTGCATTGTCGCTTACTACAGCCACTTATAATCACAGAAGCCCAGCTTCTGTGTTTTATAAGTGACAGCGATCCTGGCAGCACACTCCAAACCCTCCCTGCTCTTCCTGCATATTCAACAGAGGAGGTAGCGTGGTAGGATGAGCAGGGGGCATCAGCCCATGGCATCAGCTTGACTGACCTGTAAGTTACAGTCTATTCTTTTCTGTGGGGCAGATGATAGGGAGGGGAGGAATGTACTGCACTGAGCAGGGAGCAGAGAATAGATCTGTAATGGGAGGGAGGGGGCAGACATTTTGGAGAGTGCTCTGTGGGGGGGGGGGGGGGGGGTTGGCCTGTGAGATATGCACACCTGCCCTTTGTACATAGCATAAGCTGTCCAGCACAAACCTGCCAATTTTTCAGAAATAACAAAAAGAACAATGTTATATATATTACTTTGCAGTGAAGTGACAGTGCTACACATATGCATATATACTCAAGATCCTAAATAATCTTACAAAAAAAAAACACTTATAATAGTGAAACAGAAAACCTACTATAATCTCCTTAATATGCAAAATCAATCAATATAATGTGTGAGAAATAGAAAGGCCATCTGTAGATCAGCAACTGCGTGTCAGGAACCCTTACAAAACACCTCTATGTGCAATGCCTGCTCACCTTAAATTTTAACCCATTACAGGTTATATTGCGCCTTTTATATGTTTGTTTATAGTCAGGTGTGGTTCCACTCAAGATGTATACTCCTCTTCCGCAAAAAAACACTCCGCAGGGGAACGAGTACGCAAAATATGAAAGAATAGGCTTTTAGCATTTTTAGCAAAAAAAAACAGTCCTTTGGGGTGGTAAATCTCCTCACCGCGATACTTCCGTGGGCACGGAAGTATCAAGGTGAGGAAGAGATTGACTACTCCAAATTACTGTTTTTTTTTACATGCGTTTTGGCAAGTACTACAATTGTAAGTGTTTTTAATCTTTTTAAAATACCTCACTTTTTTTTCTGCTCTCTCTCTCTCTCTCCCTCTCTCCATCTTTCCCTCCATTGCAAACTTATATTCTGAGGTTTTAATTACATTATTTTAATATAGTCAGTCGTGAACTAAAGTGGGCCGGTCTAAGGCATAAAACTCCAGGGCTGAAAATGAGTCCCACTCCGGCCCTGTGTGACACTGACCCAATGCACTGTACTTTGTTCCAAATAAGGAACAGTCCCTCAAAATCTGGAACAGTTGGGAGCTATGGTCAGAGTTCAAAACAGAGACTGTACAGAACTGTTAAATAGGGTTGAGCGAACACCTAGATGTCCGTGTTCGACGGGTTCGGCCGAACTTTAAAAAAAAGTCCGGGTCCGTGTCCCGGACTTTTACCGAACTTTTCCCGGACACCGAACCCCATTGAAGTCAATGGGGACCCGAACTTTAAGGCACTAAAATGGCTCTAAAACACCAAAAGAAAGGGCTAGAGTGCTGCAAATGGCAGCAAAACGTAATTAAGAGCATGGCAAGTGCTCTGCAAACAAATGTGGATAGGGAAATAACTTAAAACAACAAAAAAAAAACAGAAAAATAAAACAATGTTCTTCTTCATCTCTGAAGGACGAGGCCCATATGGAGTAGGAGGGAGGTTGAGGTGGTGGTGGATGTGGCGGTGACATAGGCGTGCGCACAGGGTGTGCTGGGTGTGCCTGGGCACACCCTAATCACCTAGGGCACATAGCATTGCCAGTGAGGAGATGGGAAAGATCTCCCTGGGACCTGCTCTGCTCTATTTCTCCTTGCCTACAGGTACATGGCCCCGATACATTACTCTCCCTGCTGGCAAACACATGCATGTGTATTTCAACTTTGGGGTGCACACCTTAATGCAATAGGCTGCGCACACCTATGGGCGGTGTAGGTGGAAGCGGCGGTGGAGGAGGACCAGGGCCGGATTAACAGCATCATGGGCTTGGTGCTGAGGATTTTGAAGGGCCTTAAGGGCCGTGCCTTGCCATGCACCCAGAGGAGGAAGGGTGCAGCCATGCATGCCTAATTCAACATGGGATGCTGTCTCTGAAGCCCATAAACACATCCATGCATCGCCAACTGTCCCTCCTTGTCCGGCCTTCACGCTGTGTGGGGAGGTTCTGAGGGTGCTGCCTGGGGAAGCGAGCATAGAAGCCAGACTTCTGTGTTTACAAGTGACAGAAGAGCGGTAACAGTGAATATGGCCAACCCGGGGCCTATATAAAAGGTAGGGGCCTGGAGCTGCAGCTCCAATAGCCCCTACATTAATCTGGCCCTGAGGAGGAGGACGAGGTAGCCAACACTGCTTCTTTTCAAAAATTTTAAATGAGGGTACACCCCAAAAGAGTGAGAAAGAGCAAAAATGGAACAATGGGTGGGTAAGGTCGGTATCCATTGCTATTCTGCATAAGGTACGGAAAAGTCCCGTGGGATCCATGCCTGGTTCATTTTAATGAACGTGAGCTTGTCCACATTGTCTCTGGACAGGCGGCTGCGCTTGTCTGTTATAACGCCCCCAGCCGTGCTAAATACCCGTTCAGATAATACACTGGCTGCAGGGCACGCCAGCACCTCCAAGGCGTAAAGGGCAAGCTCAGGCCATGTGCCCAATTTGGAGACCCAGAAGTTGAAGGGGGCAGACCCGTCATTCACTACATGTAGGCGTGTGCACACATACTGCTCCACCATGTTGGTAAAATGCTGCCTCCTGCTAAGACGTTCCATCTGAGCTGCTGGTGCTGCTGTTTGTTGTGGCGTGCTGACAAAGCTTTTCCACATTTCGGCCATGCTAACCCTGCCTTCTGAGGTGCTGGCGGTGCCCTGGTTGCGTTGGCGACCTCCTCCTCCTCCTCCTCTGCCTTGTGCTTCCACTGTGGCCCCGCTGTCAGATGGGAATGCCAGCAGCATGGCGTCTACCAGCGTGCGCTTGTACTCGCGCATCTTGCGATCGCGCTCCAGTGAGTGAATTAAGGACGGTACGTTGTCCTTGTAACGGGGATCCAGCAGCGTGGCCACCCAGTAATCAGCACAAGTTAGAATGTGGGCAACTCGGCGGTCGTTGTGGAGACACTGCAGCATGTAATCGCTCATGTGTGCCAGGCTGCCCAGAGGCGACGAAAGGCTGTCCTCTGTGGGAGGTGTATCGTCCGTGTCCTCTGTATCCCCCCAGCCACGCACCAGTGATGGCCATGAGCTGGCCTGGGTGCCACCCTGCTGTGAACATGGTTCCATCTCCTCCTCCAGCTCCTCCTCCTCCTCATCCTCCTCATCCTCCAGAACTGTGCCCCTGCTGGACAATTGCGTCCCTGGCGTTTGCGTGTGCAGGAACCCACCCTCGGAGCCCCTTGCGAATGACTGCCCTGAAAGCCTTGGAAATGTTACCTCTTCATCCTCCTCCTCCTCCTCATCCTGTGCCACATCCTCTTCCATCATCGCCCGAATTGTTTTTTCAAGGAGGCATAGAAGTGGGATAGTTAAGCTGAGAACGGCGTCATTGCCACTGGCCATGTTGGTGGAGTACTCAAAACAGCGCAACAAGGCACACAGGTCTCGCATGGAGGCCCAGTTATTGGTGGTGAAGTGGTGCTGTTCCGCAGAGCGACTCACGCGTGCGTGCTGCAGCTGAAACTCCACTATGGCCTGCTGCTGCTCGCACAGTCTTTCCAGCATGTGCAAGGTGGAGTTCCACCTTGTGGGCACGTCACATATGAGGCGGTGAGCGGGAAGGCCGAAGTTACGCTGCAGCGCTGCCAGGCGAGCAGCAGCAGGGTGAGAACGCCGAAAGTGCGCACAAACGGCCCGCACTTTCTGCAGCAGCTCTGACATATCGGGGTAGTTTTTAAGGAACCTCTGCACCACCAAATTCAGCACATGCGCCAGGCAAGGGATGTGCGTCAAACCGGCTAGGCCCAGAGCTGCTATGAGATTTCGCCCGTTATCACACACCACCAGGCCGGGCTTGAGGCTCGCTGGCAGCAACCACTCATTTGTCTGCTGTTCCATGCTCCTCCACAACTCCTGCGCGGTGTGTGGTTTGTCCCCCAAACAGGCAAGTTGTAAAACTGCCTGCTGTCGTTTACCCCTGGCCGTGCTGAAGTTGGTGGTGAAGGTGTTACGCTGTCCGGATGAGGAGGCGGTAGAGGATGAGGAAGCGGAGTAGGAGGAGTTACGAACAGGAGGCAAACTGAAGCGCCCTGCAATCCTCGGTGGTGGAAGGACATGCGCCAAATTGCTATCCGCCTCAGGCCCATCCGCCACTGCATTTACCCAGTGTGCCGTTAGGGAGATATAACGCCCCTGACCGTGCTTACTGGTCCACGTATCCGTAGTTAGGTGGACCTTGGCACAGATGGCGTTGCGCAGTGCACACCTGATATTTTCCCCCACTTGGTTGTGCAGGGAAGGGATGGCTTGCCTGGAAAAGTAGTGGCGGCTGGGCACGACGTACTGTGGAACAGCCACCGACATAAGGTTTTTAAAACTGTGCGTCTCCACCAGACGGAATGACAGCATTTCAAAGGCCAATAATTTTGAAATGCTGGCATTCAGGGCCAGGGATCGCGGGTGGGTAGGGGGGTACTTCCTCTTCCTCTCAAGTGTTTGGGAGATGGAAAGCTGAACGCTTCCACGGGACATTGTGGAGATGGTTGTTGGTGACCCAGGTGGTGGTGTTGCTGACAGATCGTCTGTTTGCGGGGTGGCAGGTGCCGGTATCACTACAGATGTGGCTGGAGCGGCCGAGACTGCAGCAGAAGAGGAAGCAGGATGAGCCAGAGACGTTTCTTGGTTTTGAAGGTGTGTACTCCACTGCAGCTCGTGCTTTGCACTTAGATGCCTGATCATGCAGGTTGTGCTCAGGTTGAGAAGGTTCATGCCTCGCTTCAAGCTCTGATTGCACAGGGTGCAAACCACTCGTGTCCTGTCATCAGCACATTTTCTAAAGAACTTCCACGCTAGAGAACTCCTTTGAGCTGACTTTGGTGCGCTCGTTCCCTTGCTGCGTTGGGCAGTAGCGGGCGTAGTGTCTAGGGCACGGCCGCTCCGCTTCTGCACCCTGCTCCCTCTTCTGCTGTGCTGGTGGCTCTGTGCGACCACCGCCTCTTCCTCCAAACTACTCAGGTCACCTGCATGACGTTCATTCCATGTGGGGTCGAGGACCTCATCGTCCTCCACATCATCTTCCACCCAGTCTTCACCCCTGCCCTCCTTGTCGGTCTCCACAATGCTGAACGCCGCAGCAGTTGGCACCTGCGTTTCGTCATCATCGGAGACGTGCTGCGATGATCCTTGCATGTACTCATCTTGAGAAATAAGTGGTTGGGCATCGCTGCACTCAATCTCTTCCACTTCTGGGGCAGGGCTAGGTGGATGGCCCTGGGAAACCCTGCTGACAGAGTCCTCAAAAAGAATAAGAGACTGCTGTATGGCTTGGGGCTCAGACTGCTGGCCTGATTTGCAAGGGGGTGAGGTGAAAGACGGTTGGACATTGGCTGCAGGTGCCAACTCTGACCTTTCTGCAGTAGACTGGGTGGGAGACAATGTGAAGGAACTGGAGGCACTGTCAGCAGCAAACCAATCTACTATCGCCTCAACTTGTTCTGGCCTCATCACTTCTAGGGGCGTTTGATGCCCTACCAAATACTGATGCAGGTTCTGTCGCCTACTCACACTTGAGGAAGGTGTTTCACTTGTGCGTGTAGCTGGCACAGATCGACCATGTCCTCTCCTTGCAACAGGAGCTCTACCAGCAGCACCACGACCCAGGCCACGGCCCTTATTTGACGGTCTCCTCATATTTCTGTAATTTAAGATCTTGCCCTAGAAAGGTTTTTATTGAATAGCGGAATAGAAAATATGATCCAAAAAAAGTGTATGTATATCACACGTACACAACCACACTAGGCCCCAATTACTATTGTTTGTACCCCTAAAAGGCTAGATGAGGAGTAGGGGGAGTATGGAACAGGCAGCACCCTCAAACCTTCAGAAGTATGAGATGAACCCCAACAACTTGGAAAGGTGGATCTCTCTCACACGTACCGACACAGACTATCCCGCAATTCAATTGATCCTCAAAGGTTTTTATTGAATAGCGGAATAGGAAATATGATCAAAAAAAGTGTATGTATCTCGCACGTACACAACCACACTAGGCCCCAATTACTATTGTTTGTACCCCTAAAAGGCTAGATGAGGAGTAGGGGGGGTATGGAACAGGCAGCACCCTCAAACCTTCAGAAGTATGAGATGAACCCCAACAACTTGGAAAGGTGGATCTCTCTCACACGTACCGACACAGACTATCCCGCAATTCAATTGATCCTCAAAGGTTTTTATTGAATAGCGGAATAGGAAATATGATCAAAAAAAGTGTATGTATCTCGCACGTACACAACCACACTAGGCCCCAATTACTATTGTTTGTACCCCTAAAAGGCTAGATGAGGAGTAGGGGGGGTATGGAACAGGCAGCACCCTCAAACCTTCAGAAGTATGAGATGAACCCCAACAACTTGGAAAGGTGGATCTCTCTCACACGTACCGACACAGACTATCCCGCAATTCAATTGATCCTCAAAGGTTTTTATTGAATAGCGGAATAGGAAATATGATCAAAAAAAGTGTATGTATCTCGCACGTACACAACCACACTAGGCCCCAATTACTATTGTTTGTACCCCTAAAAGGCTAGATGAGGAGTAGGGGGGGTATGGAACAGGCAGCACCCTCAAACCTTCAGAAGTATGAGATGAACCCCAACAACTTGGAAAGGTGGATCTCTCTCACACGTACCGACACAGACTATCCCGCAATTCAATTGATCCTCAAAGGTTTTTATTGAATAGCGGAATAGGAAATATGATCAAAAAAAGTGTATGTATCTCGCACGTACACAACCACACTAGGCCCCAATTACTATTGTTTGTACCCCTAAAAGGCTAGATGAGGAGTAGGGGGGGTATGGAACAGGCAGCACCCTCAAACCTTCAGAAGTATGAGATGAACCCCAACAACTTGGAAAGGTGGATCTCTCTCACACGTACCAACACAGACTATCCCCCAATTTAACTGATCCCCAAAGGTTTTTGATTAAATAGCGGAATAGAAAATATGATCCAAAAAAAGTGTATGTATATCACACGTACACAACCACACTAGGCCCCAATTACTATTGTTTGTACCCCTAAAAGGCTAGATGAGGAGTAGGGGGAGTATGGAACAGGCAGCACCCTCAAACCTTCAGAAGTATGAGATGAACCCCAACAACTTGGAAAGGTGGATCTCTCTCACACGTACCAACACAGACTATCCCCCAATTTAACTGATCCCCAAAGGTTTTTGATTAAATAGCGGAATAGAAAATATGATCCCAAAAAAGTGTATGTATATCACACGTACACAACCACACTAGGCCCCAATTACTATTGTTTGTACCCCTAAAAGGCTAGGAGTAGGGGGAGTATGGAACAGGCAGCACCCTCAAACCTTCAGAAGTATGAGATGAACCCCAACAACTTGGAAAGGTGGATCTCTCTCACACGTACCAACACAGACTATCCCCCAATTTAACTGATCCCCAAAGGTTTTTGATTAAATAGCGGAATAGAAAATATGATCCCAAAAAAGTGTATGTATATCACACGTACACAACCACACTAGGCCCCAATTACTATTGTTTGTACCCCTAAAAGGCTAGGAGTAGGGGGAGTATGGAACAGGCAGCACCCTCAAACCTTCAGAAGTATGAGATGAACCCCAACAACTTGGAAAGGTGGATCTCTCTCACACGTACCAACACAGACTATCCCCCAATTTAACTGATCCCCAAAGGTTTTTGATTAAATAGCGGAATAGAAAATATGATCCCAAAAAAGTGTATGTATATCACACGTACACAACCACACTAGGCCCCAATTACTATTGTTTGTACCCCTAAAAGGCTAGGAGTAGGGGGAGTATGGAACAGGCAGCACCCTCAAACCTTCAGAAGTATGAGATGAACCCCAACAACTTGGAAAGGTGGATCTCTCTCACACGTACCAACACAGACTATCCCCCAATTTAACTGATCCCCAAAGGTTTTTGATTAAATAGCGGAATAGAAAATATGATCCCAAAAAAGTGTATGTATATCACACGTACACAACCACACTAGGCCCCAATTACTATTGTTTGTACCCCTAAAAGGCTAGGAGTAGGGGGAGTATGGAACAGGCAGCACCCTCAAACCTTCAGAAGTATGAGATGAACCCCAACAACTTGGAAAGGTGGATCTCTCTCACACGTACCAACACAGACTATCCCCCAATTTAACTGATCCCCAAAGGTTTTTGATTAAATAGCGGAATAGAAAATATGATCCCAAAAAAGTGTATGTATATCACACGTACACAACCACACTAGGCCCCAATTACTATTGTTTGTACCCCTAAAAGGCTAGGAGTAGGGGGAGTATGGAACAGGCAGCACCCTCAAACCTTCAGAAGTATGAGATGAACCCCAACAACTTGGAAAGGTGGATCTCTCTCACACGTACCAACACAGACTATCCCCCAATTTAACTGATCCCCAAAGGTTTTTGATTAAATAGCGGAATAGAAAATATGATCCCAAAAAAGTGTATGTATATCACACGTACACAACCACACTAGGCCCCAATTACTATTGTTTGTACCCCTAAAAGGCTAGGAGTAGGGGGAGTATGGAACAGGCAGCACCCTCAAACCTTCAGAAGTATGAGATGAACCCCAACAACTTGGAAAGGTGGATCTCTCTCACACGTACCAACACAGACTATCCCCCAATTTAACTGATCCCCAGAGGTTTTTGATTAAATAGCGGAATAGAAAATATGATCCCAAAAAAGTGTATGTATATCACACGTACACAACCACACTAGGCCCCAATTACTATTGTTTGTACCCCTAAAAGGCTAGGAGTAGGGGGAGTATGGAACAGGCAGCACCCTCAAACCTTCAGAAGTATGAGATGAACCCCAACAACTTGGAAAGGTGGATCTCTCTCACACGTACCAACACAGACTATCCCCCAATTTAACTGATCCCCAAAGGTTTTTGATTAAATAGCGGAATAGAAAATATGATCCCAAAAAAGTGTATGTATATCACACGTACACAACCACACTAGGCCCCAATTACTATTGTTTGTACCCCTAAAAGGCTAGGAGTAGGGGGAGTATGGAACAGGCAGCACCCTCAAACCTTCAGAAGTATGAGATGAACCCCAACAACTTGGAAAGGTGGATCTCTCTCACACGTACCAACACAGACTATCCCCCAATTTAACTGATCCCCAAAGGTTTTTGATTAAATAGCGGAATAGAAAATATGATCCCAAAAAAGTGTATGTATATCACACGTACACAACCACACTAGGCCCCAATTACTATTGTTTGTACCCCTAAAAGGCTAGGAGTAGGGGGAGTATGGAACAGGCAGCACCCTCAAACCTTCAGAAGTATGAGATGAACCCCAACAACTTGGAAAGGTGGATCTCTCTCACACGTACCAACACAGACTATCCCCCAATTTAACTGATCCCCAAAGGTTTTTGATTAAATAGCGGAATAGAAAATATGATCCCAAAAAAGTGTATGTATATCACACGTACACAACCACACTAGGCCCCAATTACTATTGTTTGTACCCCTAAAAGGCTAGGAGTAGGGGGAGTATGGAACAGGCAGCACCCTCAAACCTTCAGAAGTATGAGATGAACCCCAACAACTTGGAAAGGTGGATCTCTCTCACACGTACCAACACAGACTATCCCCCAATTTAACTGATCCCCAAAGGTTTTTGATTAAATAGCGGAATAGAAAATATGATCCCAAAAAAGTGTATGTATATCACACGTACACAACCACACTAGGCCCCAATTACTATTGTTTGTACCCCTAAAAGGCTAGGAGTAGGGGGAGTATGGAACAGGCAGCACCCTCAAACCTTCAGAAGTATGAGATGAACCCCAACAACTTGGAAAGGTGGATCTCTCTCACACGTACCAACACAGACTATCCCCCAATTTAACTGATCCCCAAAGGTTTTTGATTAAATAGCGGAATAGAAAATATGATCCCAAAAAAGTGTATGTATATCACACGTACACAACCACACTAGGCCCCAATTACTATTGTTTGTACCCCTAAAAGGCTAGGAGTAGGGGGAGTATGGAACAGGCAGCACCCTCAAACCTTCAGAAGTATGAGATGAACCCCAACAACTTGGAAAGGTGGATCTCTCTCACACGTACCAACACAGACTATCCCCCAATTTAACTGATCCCCAAAGGTTTTTGATTAAATAGCGGAATAGAAAATATGATCCCAAAAAAGTGTATGTATATCACACGTACACAACCACACTAGGCCCCAATTACTATTGTTTGTACCCCTAAAAGGCTAGATGAGGAGTAGGGGGAGTATGGAACAGGCAGCACCCTCAAACCTTCAGAAGTATGAGATTGTGTTCACTGTACCCCACAAAGATTGAGTTCACTGCACCCCACAATGATTGTGTTCACTGCACCCCACAAAGATTGTGTTCACTGCACCTCACAAAGATTGTGTTCACTGTACCCCCCAAAGATTGTGTTCACTGCACCCCACAAAGATTCTGTTCACTGTACCCCACAAAGATTGTGTTCACTGCACCCCAAAAAGATTGTGTTCACTGCACCCCAAAAAGGATGTTGTTCACTGCACCCCAAAAAGGATGTTGTTCACTCCACCCCAAAAAGATTGTGTTCACTGCACCCCACAAAGATTGTGTTCACTGCACCCCAAAAAGATTGTGTTCACTGCACCCCAAAAATGATTTTGTTCACTGCACCCCAAAAAGGATTTTGTTCACTGCACCCCAAAAAGGATGTTGTTCACTCCACCCCAAAAAGATTGTGTTCACTGCACCCCAAAAAGATTGTGTTCACTGCACCCCACAAAGGATTTTGTTCACTGCACCCCAAAAAGATTGTGTTCACTGCACCCCAAAAAGGATGTTGTTCACTGCACCCCAAAAAGGATTTTGTTCACTGCACCCCAAAAAGATTGTGTTCACTGCACCCCACAAAGGATTTTGTTCACTGCACCCCACAAAGATTGTGTTCACTGCACACCAAAAAGGATTGTGTTCACTGCACCCCAAAAAGATTTTGTTCACTGCACCCCAAAAAGATTGTGTTCACTGCAGCCCAAAAAGATTGTGTTCACTGCAGCCCAAAAAGATTGTGTTCACTGCAGCCCAAAAAGATTGTGTTCACTGCAGCCCAAAAAGATTGTGTTCACTGCAGCCCAAAAAGATTGTGTTCACTGCAGCTCACACACAGAAAAATGGATGTGGATCACTGACACCTGCCTATCTCCAATCCCACACCACACAGCAATATCGATTGTAGTTTGTAGAACACAGTTTCCCTAAAATTCAGCAGACTCTGTCCCTAACAGGATTGAGAAGAGATCGTAGATCAGGATTGAGTGCAGACCCCACCCCCCACACAGCAATATCGATTGTAGTTTGTAGAAGACACTGACCCTATAATTCAGCAGACTCTATCCCTAAAATGCCTACAACTCGCCCTGCCTAAACACTCCGACCTGTCCCTCAATTCTATCCGGACACAAATGGTTTTTTCCTGCCTATCTTTCCCTAATCAGCAGCCAGCACGTTGATGTGTGCTCTGTCCCTGAATCTAAGCAGCATAATGACGCCGCTGCGGCTGCCTCGAACTTATAAAGACTTGGTCACATGCTTCAGACGGCCAATCACAGCTACTGAGACATTTGCAGGCATGGCTGGGATGGCTTAAGGCACACCAGTTAAACGATTGTTGATTGGCTGTTGAAAGCCCGCCATGAAAAGAGCGCCAAAGCATGCAAAACCCGGAAATAAAACGACCGAACACGGATTTTTACCCGAACATACAGTAAAGTGTCCGTGTCCGTGTTCGGGTACAAAAAATCCAATTATTCGGTACGAACACGAATAATACAGTCCGTGTTCGCTCAACACTACTGTTAAATGGTGTGCTAATTCTCTGTCCTCAGTTAAACCCATATATACCTAGGGCTGCAGTTTTACTAATCACTGTATTTCTGTGAATTCTGACTTGTTGTACCAAATATCACCCCTTGTACTACTGTTTGTGATTATTCATATTATTGTTTGTATCATTTGCCGGGCTGTGAGGCTCATTGGGTTTTATTCACATGGCTGTAAAAAAATGCATCTGCAAGTTTTTTTGCTATTTACCGATTTAAATACAGCTGCCTTGTTTTTAATGAAGACATTCAAACAGGTGCATACACAAACATCTGCAACTGAGGACATACCTGTAGCACCCTTGTCCTAAACAGGGCTGCTAATAAATTTAGCTGTGCTAGATGGTAGCTAGCCTGGCTAATTTGTAGTCTTTGCAGTCATTGGATTTTCCTCCTAAACCTGGTTTAGTTGTGGTTTCTTCCTTTTGTCAATAGGTGGCACTGTTACCTTTGACATTAGTGTGATGAATTACAGTGAGTCTAAATTATGAATATGTATACTTTTTTCAGCCAATCATACTGGCCACTGAGCATGCTGGGAGAAGGTATTTATTTGGGGAAAGTCAGGTGATCTGTGTCCTTTTCCACCTAGACTACGATCTGGGTGGGTGTAACAGCTGCTGCTGGGTAGGCCCGAAGCCTGGGGCCTAGCCATGTGCTCAAGGCTCTGCAAGGGAGAGCCTGCTTACTACCTGAAAGCATGAAGGAAAGGATGGAGACCTCAGTAGAAGTACCAGAGGTTACTCTTCCATGGACTGGGTACATGGAGAACCTGGGAAAGCATGAAGATGGAATCCTGCACAGAGTTCCTGCACCTTCTCTGAGTTGAATATTGTTGCTATAGGAGACAGCTTATGCTGCAAAGTACAGCATGCTGGTTCCAGCTTAACCACTTGTCCACTGCTCACTGTGCTGCTACTGCGGCAAAGTGGCTTGTTAAGGTCTGGCAACGTAGACCTACATCACCAGACTCTCCCCTCTCTCAGCGGCGTTGGAAAATCCTTGGAGGTCTGGCATTTGTAGTTTCCAACGGATATGATAGCCCGGTATGCATATAGGGAAAGTACTTGCAATAGTGTAACTCCGTAATGTAACTTTTATTAATATTGCACATAGATCATGCCCAGGACTCCTCCACATCAGGGTAATCATAGAGAGTGATAGAGATACGGAGGGGGAGACTTCTATCTACAGCAGCGATCCTGTGTACCGGGGAGGGCAGACAATGTACCGGACAGGCCGCTGATGTGGATGAGTCCTGGGCATGATCTACACTATTGCGAGTTCTTTCCCTTTATACATATATGCATACCGGGCTATCATATCCGTTGGGAACTACAAATACCAGACCTCCAAGGATTTTCCACCAGGTTCCTTACTGGGACACAAGCTCCTTTTGACCCTCTTAGCTATACAGCCCAGGGGTCATTTGAGTCCGGTAAGTTGAACCTCTAAAGGGGGAGGATTGGCACATCCCACTGCACTGGATTGCTGGCATGATTTTGCACTTTTTTCCTGGCACTTAAGCACTTTTGGATTTCTTTGGACACTTGCTGATTGCACCATATATATATATATTTATTGGACTGTCATGTTGAACTATTTCACATTTTTATAAGTAAGATACCCTGACAAGGGGTATCCCATATGTTTTGGGATTTTTGTTCTCATAGCAATTTTTGCACATGGTTTGCACATTGCACTTAATGATTATTTATTATTACTTGGTGTGATTATTTGTCAGTATTGTATTGTTATATCACATACCTTTTTTGCGCTGTGTATTGGCACTTTATATTTAGAATTTGGTTTTACCTAATTTTTGAGCAGCAGCATTTGGGTTTAAACACCTTTATTTATTTACAAATATAACTATGCCAAAGTTTTTCTTATTCTCATACATGCACTTTTTTTTTTTTTTTAACTCCTATAAATCTTACTTACTTCACCTTTTTTAGCAGCTTGTATAGTTTAGCTCATGCAGGTATTGTATATATTTTCCTGAATTGTCAGGCTTAATTTGCAAGCAGATAAACCATGCTGATAAATATTTTATTGTTTTTATTGCCACTTGGTAGAATATCAAGCAGGCAGCATACATCCAGCACATACTGCTGTCCAGTGTTCTGCGATTACATCCATATTGCAGATGACATGGAACACAGCCAAGTAGCTCAGTAATAATAGCCCACTCCCTGAATTGACGTTCCAGGGGCACTTCTTGCTATTAGACTTTGACAGCTGCTATCATCATTGTTTGCTATACAATTGTTTAGGGGGGGTGAAGTCCTAGAATGTAGAATGAAACATGTTCTGCCCACCAGAGACATCTGGGATAACACTTCCAATTGACATCCAGAAATAGGGTAGCTCATTGTATTTCTATCTGTGAAATGTTTTCATTGCAATGTGCTTGATAAAGTCTCTGCAAATGAAGTGTATGTCATGGCAAAATAAAATAAATAACATATTTAGTACATCTTTGCAATACATGCACATTCCCTATGTTTTATTACTGCAAGTAATAAAAGAATTGTTGATGTGTTAGAAATATAGTGTGCCCCCACCTTACTCATTGACATGACGCCATAGTGTATTTTCATCTCTAATTTTCTAAGTATCTGGTGTCAGCCCTGCCTACTTCATTTCTGATTAAATACAAAGAACAGTCTTCTCCTCAACTCCTCCTCCAATGCTCATCTCCAAAACCCCTCTTTGTGCACAGGCAGATAGCAAAGAATTGTATCCCATCATAGGATTTCTGGCATAAATGAGCAGGTATTCTTTTTTACTTGTCGAACAGATATAACAATGGTATATTTAGCAGGCCAAAAAAATGGATCAAATAAGAGAAGTTCATTGCTAGGGTTTACCTACACTTTATGTTTGTATACTTCTGAAAATGAAAAATGAACAAAGGACCTCCTTCTATATGAAAAATGAACAAAGGACCTCCTTCTATATGAAAAATGAACAAAGGACCTCCTTCTATGTGAAAAATGAACAAAGGACCTCCTCCTCATTCCTAAGGAAGAACACCCACCATACCATAACATACCTAAATAATAAAGTAAACACTGCAGCCCCTTTTTGAGTTTAAATAAAATTGTAATTTATGAAATGAACTTTAAAATGGAATTTAGTCAGAAAATTAAGTCCTGAAAGATCATTTCATGCAGGCCCCTCTTATCAGTGGCAAAGCTAGACATTCTTTCAGCCATTATATTAGTAATTTTAAAGTTTTGATAATAGTGACTGCACATGTAGCGTGAAGGCTTACACAATCACAGTGTAGGTAAGGTTTGAATGCAGCGATTTTAGGCCTCACTTCTGTAGCAGATTAGAAGGGGAACCACTGGGTAAGAAGTGGGCCAAGAAGCATATTTTTAATAAGGCCTGCTTCTGTAAGCTCTTTTTCCTTCCCAGTGGCGCCCCTCCTAATCCTCTGCAGATTGAGGCTTGAAATCGCCTCACTCTACAGTCATGGCTGGCTTATTAAAGGCCCATTTACAGCTGGGCTGTCTAATTTTGTGGAGGTACCCTTTCTAATCTGTTGCAGAGGTGAGAATTGAATAAACCGATTTCAAGCCTCATCTCTGGTAACGGGGTGTTGCCGGGAAAGAAGAAGTGAATTATTGAACATCCACTTTTGGGATCTTTTCTTTTGTAGCAACGGCACCCCTCCTAATCTGTCACAGAGGTGAGGCTTGAAAGCACCTCATAAAGCACTGTTGCTTTTTTCTGGCGTCCCCCCAAAGGTTGCCCCCTTTTCTTCAAGCCAAACCCAAACACTTTAAAAATAAAATACTAATAATAAATAGCTAAACACTCTAACGCAAAATAAATACATAAATAAGTTATTGTTATTATTATTATTATTATTATAGTAATTTATACATTTTGTGGGGTTTGGGTGTTTATATATTATTATTTTGTATTAATAATAATATTTTATAATTTTTTAAGGTTAGGTCTTAATAAATATTATGTATGTATTATTGCATATTATTCATTTATTTTATGTATTTCTTATTTATGAGGATTTTTGTTATTTCTGTATATATTTTACATTTATTTATTCATATATTATTTCTTTTTGATTTTTTAAATTTTTTTAATTTGAGCAGAAAATGCGCATAAAAACACGCAAATTATGCTTTCCCTTTATTTCTATGGGAATAAAGACACCCCAAAAATGCTCAAATCTGCCTGATTCGAGCTGCAAAAAAAGCTCCAGTACTTTTTTGAGCTTTGGGCGACTTGGAGTGGAGATGTGAACCATCTCCATAGAGAATAATTGACTTTTTCTCCTCTAGCGTTTTAGAGCTTCGAGCTTTAAGCTACAAAATGCTATGGTGTGAATGGGACCTAAGTGCAAGACAATCCCCCCCCCCCCCTACAGACAAATCAACACAAGGGACATAACTTACAGTGAGTAGGATGTGTCCCTTGTGTTTGATATCTCCTCTGTTAGGTGAAATCCTCCTTCGTACATGTCCCTTCTACTAAGGGCTGCCAGAGGCTCTCATCAAGAGTGCCCAACTATGCCTGTTCTTTCTGCTGAGCTATACCACAGCTTCTATGAATGAAACAGAATCTGTGAATGGAGGACAGTCGGGTGATTGAAAGGTCTGTCCCCGCCATTCATAGAAGCTGTAGTATTATGTATTTATTACAGATATTAATATAGTGCCATCAGTTTACACAGTTCTTTAATTAAATTATACATTCATATCAGTCCCTTCCCTCAAGAAACTTACAATCTAAGGTCCTGACTCCTTAACTCACATTCATACATACACATACTAGGGCCAATTAAGGTAGGATCCAATTAACCTACCAGCATGTCTTTGGAGTGTGGGAGGAAACAAGAATAATCGAAGGAAACCCACACAGGCACAGGGAGAACATGCAAACTCCAAACAGGTAGCACCATGGTTGGAATTGAACCAACAACCATAGTGCTGCAAGGTGGAGGTGCTAACCACTGTGCTGTCTGGTAGTACAGCCTTCATGAATGAAGCACCTGGATGGAAAAGGCAGGCATATATGTTCATTCCTACTGTAAACCTATGACATCTTTTATATCTATTAACCCCTGCTGGACTGGGAGATTAGGGCAGTGGGGGTGAGGGAGGGGGCATCGGAGGTGGAAGATTTTGCCTAGTAGAAAAAGCATCAGCATAAAGGACACATTCTACTGTCTGTAAGTTAGGTCCCTTGTGCTGTTTTGTACTTTTTATTTTGGCTGCCTTTACGCTTTACAGCAAGCCTGTCTTTGCCCATGCAAGGAAAAGCAACAGGTTTTGCATACTTCTAAGTAGAATGTGCCTCACTCTATGTCACTGAGCTGGGTAAAATGGAGAGCACCAAAGCCATCACAGGGGAGAAGTTTCAACAACTTTATCCTGTGTGCAGTGATGGGAATAACGGCGTTATAAGTAAATGACGTTACTTTTCACAGTAACTAGTAATCAAACAAATTACTGTTTCACCGGTAGTAACGCTGTTACCGTTACTAACAGTAAAAATGCAGCGTTACTATTCAGCTAGTTTAGCCCACTGGGTGTGTATACAGTAAGCTTCGGCTACTTACAGAACATCACTGTGCTGTAATACTCTATGTACCACGCTGAGCAAGCGGTGTATTCTATTAATGCATACAAAGCCTGCTCGGATTGGCAAAGGTTGTATAAGCCCGCCTCTCTGACTCAGCCAATCCGAGCAGGCGTTCTATGCATTAATAGAATATACCACTTGCCGTGATTGGCTCTGCACGGTACATAGAACTATACAGTACAGGAACGTTCTGTAAGTAGCTGAAGCTTACTGTATACACATCCAGTGGGCAAAAATATTAATAATACAGAAGTTCTGTATCCCGTACAACACATTCCTGAACCTTGGGTGCCATACAACACATTCCTAAACCTTGTACCCCGTACAATGCATTCCTGAACCTTGCACCCCATACAATGCATTCCTGAACCTTGCACCCTGTACAACGCATTCCTGAACCTTGCACCCCGTACAATGCATTCCTGAACCTTGCACCCTGAACAACGCATTCCTAAACCTTACACTCTGTACAATGCAATAGTTACTTTCCCTGGTAATTAGTTACTTTTTTAATGATGTAACTCAGTTACTAACTCAGTTACTTTTTGTGAGAATTAACTAGTAACTATAACTAATTACTTTTTTAATGGACATGCCCAACACTGCCTGGGTGTCTGTAGCTGAATGGTATGGTGAAGAAGCCAAAGGGTGGTGAGTATGCGCTGCTGGGCAGAGGGGAAGGTAAAGTAAACCTGTTGTTTTGCCCTACATAGTTTACCCACTTCAGCTCCGGAAGGTTTTATCCCCTTCCTGACCAGGCCCTATTTTGCGATTTGGCACTGCAATACTTTAACGGACAATTGCGTGGTCGTGCGATGCTGTACCCATACAAAATTTATGTCCTTTTTTCCCACAAATAGAGCTTTCTTTTGGTGGTATTTGATCACCTGTATGATTTTTATTTTTTGCGCTATAAGCAAAAAAAGAGCGACAATTTTGAAAAAAAAAAAAAAAACAATAATTTTTACATTCTGCTATAGGACATTCCCAAAAAGAAAAAAAAAAATCAAAACTTTTTAACATTTTAGGACAATTTGTTTTCTGCTACATATTTTTGGTAAAAAAAATCGCAATAAACCTATTTTGATTGGTTTGCACAAAAGTTATTGCGCCTACTAACTACGAGAAAGATTTATGTCATTTTTATAGTTTTTTGGGGTTTTTTTACTAGTAATTGCGGCGATCTGCGATTTTTAGCAGGACTGTGACATTGCGGCGGACAGATCGGAACCTAACTGACATTTTTGACACTTTTGGGGGTACCAATGACATTACTACAGTAATCTGTGCTAAAAATATGCACTGTTATTGTAATAATGCCATTGGCAGGGAAGGGGTTAACCATGTGGGTGATCAAAGGGGTTAATGTATGCCTATATGCTTACTAACTGTGTGTGTGTGGGGTGGGGTGGGGGGTTCTGTGACAGGCACAGACAGACCACAGTTTCAGCTTAGCTGAAACTGCTGATCTGTCCCTGCCTGTCTCACAGAAGATCCACCTGCTTTGTTTACATTAGCAGGCGGGTCTTCTCTACATTTACCAGATGATTGCAGGAGGAAGGCGGCAATTGCCGCCGCTCCTCCTGCGGCCTGCATCCCGCTGTGTCTAAACACAGCAGGAGGGCAGCTCCGGTGGCGCCGCCAAATCCCATGCACTCCAGTCACGTAGTAATATTACTGTGGGTGGTTGGCAAGCGGTTAAAGTTCAAGATATAGGGTGGAGTACGTTTCAGCACATTTTTTTTTTTTTTTTAATGTAATTTGTAAGAAGAAGGAGGTTCTGCATATGCTATAAACAAAATTGCATCACCGGCATCCATTTGTAATGTTAACACCCCATTCAAGTATCTCATCATGTTAGCCCACAGGACAGTAAATCTTTCTAATAAAACAAACCAGCCAAAGCAGCTTGGCTGGTTAGAAAGATTTATTGCCCTAGATAATTCTTAAAATTAAAGTGATAAATTATTTCACACAAAGGCCTTATGTGATATTAGCACCGCTACTATGCTAAAAGAGTGAAGGGAAGGTTAAAATAGGAAAGATAATGTTTGGGGGATCCCTGTCTCAAAAGTCTGCAAAATCTGAACTTACTTTTTGGCAGTTCCAGAAAACCATAAATCCCTGCAGATTGCAAGTTAAGTGAAGTTACAATGAGTTACAAAATGGATGATATGCAATTATATCAAATTTTAACAAAAGTACATATTTTAATGGAAACCTGTCAGCAGAGAATAATGGAATTTGTCAGTGGCAATTTGTTTTTAAATGTGCAAGCTCCATGCCTTAATTTTCATCCTTGTTTCATTATTTTGTGAACACCAATCTGGAAAAAGAGTGGTAAAATGCCACTTTACTCCTATCCACCTTACTGCTACAAGCATGCTCTGAGGATGGTGTGTAACATCACATCTGTCCCATATAAAAGGTAGAAGTTTCATCTATGTGTGAATGTGGCAGTGCACTACATTCATAATTAGCTGCAGGTGTCACCAAGAAACAACTATAAAAAAGCACAAATACAGTAAACCTCATCTGCGTACAAATTCTTGGGTAATTCAGAATTTTATTTTATTTTTTTAAAATTCTGTTTATTGTGATATTAAACATATAACAAAATAGACAGACAAAAAGAACACAACCTAAAACCTTACAGTTGCGGCCCCGTTCACACTGGGGCGACGCTACTTTGCCGGGCGACCTCATAGGTCGCGGCGCGCTGCTCGCCCCGAGAAGTCGGAGCGGCCGGCACGGACTTCATAACATTGAAGTCTATGCAGGTCGCTCCGGGTCGCCCCAAAGAAGCTCCGGACCCTTTTTCTAAGTCGGAGCGACTTGTGTCGCTCCTATTAGAACGGGTCCGCAGCTTCTCTATGGAAGGCGACCTATAAGGCGACCAGGTCGCCTGACAGGTCGCCCCAGTGTGAACAGGGGCTTAGGGCCCATTCACATGGGCTTTCTGCCCCGGCGGGCTCTGTTTTGCTCAGTAGGGACCGATCCCCGCTCACTGTGCTGAGACAGACCTATCAGACCCCCGCTCTCCTCTGTTGGAGATCAGATGAAAACAGACTGCCTGTCCATTTTCATCTGATCCTATCTATCCTGATCCGATCCTCCAGACAGATGGAAAATAGGGTTTCCATCCACCTGGATTTCAAGGACAGGATCTGATCGGCTAGCAGCGGGTGTCAGCGGACATGTCTATGTTGACATCCTCTGCTCCATAGGGATGCATGGGGCATCCGATCAGGTCCGCCAGAAAAACTGACAGGCGGACCTGATCGGAAAGTCCATGTGAAAGGGGCCTTTGAGGTGCAAGACATCAGAGATATAGCAGGAGGGGTTCTTTTGCACCCTGTAACAATTGTGGCGCTCAATATACACTGCCTGGCCAAAACAAAAAGTCACCACCTGGAATTAACTAAGAAACTAACTAAACTAAGAATGCAGTAACTATCCTATTGGATAGTTACTGCATGTGCCCAAAGAATGAGGTCAGCTGACTACCTGAATATACTGAATGACCAGGTTATTCCATCAATAGATTTGTTCTTCCCTAATGGCACGGGCATATTCCAAAATGACAATGCCAGGATTCATCAGGCTCAGATTGTGAAAGAGTGGTTCAGGGAGCAGGAGACATAATTTTCACACATGGATTGGCCACCACAGAATCCAGAACTTAACTCCATTGAGAATCTTTGGGATGTGCTGGAGAAGGCTTTGTGCAGAAGTCCAACTCTCCCATCATCAGTACGAGATCTTGGTGAAAAATGAATGCAACACTGGAGGGAAATAAATCTTGTGGCATTGCAGAAGCTTTTTGAAACAATGCCACAACGAATGCATGCCGTAATCAAAGCTAAACATTTAGTGTGTGACCTTTTTGTTTTTTTGGCCAGGCAGTGTATATTAAAATATGAGTGTCTTATATTAATCTAAGAGCAGATATAAAACATGGACTACATCATTAAATAGAGCTCACATTCAGTCATGGTAGTTAGAACACGCAATCATAAATTGTCTTACAATACAGTCAAAGTAGTTGAAGGTTCCTCCAACCAAGAACGCCAAACTTTGCCTTACTTCTAGGGGCAACCCCTATTCAATTCAGAATATTTTTAAAATATTTCTATAGCCAGAAATCAACAAGACCAATATGGGGTCCACAGCCCTATAATGGACATGTCGAACTAGAGAACACTTCCAAATACGTTATGTAGATAAGGGGGTGTTATGTAGTGCAAATCAGGAACAAATAGATTAGGTGACAGCTCAACTACTTCAAAATAGAGTACAGTGAGTGTGTGTCACCTGGAAAGAAAGTATGGTAAGATCACCAGAATAAATGAAGTAATAGCGCGTGTACTTGGTATGGTGTGTGCTGATATGCAGTTGTAAGCTTGGTGTGGTGGGTGCTGCTGTGTAGTGTTTGCACTGGGTATGGTGTGTACTGCTGCATGGTGGTTGTCCTTGGTACATTGGGTACTGCTGTGTCTTTTATGTGCTGGGTAGTGGGTAGGGACAAGCTCACGCATGTTCAGACACAAGTATGAAACCTGCCTATGCTATCCTGCCAGGAAGCTGTCACTGCAGACAGCCAATCGTAAGCAGCCTAGGCATTCCCCACCCCACAGCCACATGTAATCAAATAGCGTGTATACATGCAGCTGCAGGGTGTGGAATGGCATGGCGACTTGTGATTGGCTGTCCAAAGTGACAGCTTACTGGTGGGATAGCTCAGACGGGTTTCGACTTGTGTCTTCTGGGCAGTGATGAGCTCAGCTGGGTTTAGACTTGTATCCACCAGGAAGCTGTCAAAGCTGACAGCCAATCAAAGGCGGCAGAAGCATTTGTGCGGCTGTGGGACAGGGAATGTTTCAGTCAATTGTGATTGGCTGTCAGCTTTGACAGCTTCCCAGTGGGATAACTCAGGCGGCATTGAACTTATGTCTGAACACACCTGAGCTCAAACCTAGAGTTGGGTAATGTGTGTTGGGTGTGGTGTGTTGCTATACAGCGTGAATAGTGGGTATGATGCATTCTGCTGTCTGAAAAGCATTTTAGATATTGTGTGTGCTGCTGTGCAGCTTGTGTTCTTGGTGTCATGTGTACTGCAGCATCCAGAGTATGTTTAATGTTGCTGTGTAATGTATTCTGGGTATTCTGTGTGCCTAAAGTTGGCCATATATGGATTAAAATTTAGTTGGCTTAGCAGGGACTGGGCAAATTTCAATCCATGTATGGGCAGGGTGGTTATACAGAAGTTGACATAGAAAAATATATGCAAAAGAAAAATGCCATCTATGGGTACCACAACGATTCCCTCGGTTCATTTACCCACTCACTTAACTAATTAATTAAAAGTGGGGCTCTATGGCAAAAGTGGAGCATATGCAAAAACAAGACATGACTAAGGCACAATACATGTCATCAACCCAACATGATAATAACCACTATGCTATACTTAACTACAATAAACACCAGGATGCCATTTTTTTGCCTTAGCGGCCATTTAATAACAAATAATCAAACATAAAAAAAACATTCCTTTAAACAGAAACAATATTAATAATACAGTAACCACACAATCAAACTGCAAGGGAATGAAGAGGGCAGAGTTGTAAAGATATGAATCACTAATAATTTAGGGTTCCTGTAGAGACTACATGTTGCCTTTTCAACACACATTAACTGCTTGCCAACCGCCAACAGTAATATTACTGCGGCAGTGCGGCTCCCCTGCATCCAGTCACGTAGTACTATGTGACTGGAGTGCATGTGATTCCGGCGTGTTTACACACAGCTAGAGGCGGGCCACAGGAAGATAGGCGATGGTTGCCGCCTTCCTCCCATGATCGTCCGGGAAATGGAGAGAAGACCCGCCTGCTTATGTAAACAAAGCATGCGGATCTTCTCTCAGACAGGCACGGACAGATCATCAGTTTTAGCTAAGCTGAAACTGCGATCTGTCTGTGTCTGTCACAGAACCCCCCCCCCCCCCCCACACACACCCACACACACAAGCATATAAGCATACATTTACCCCTTTGATCACCCACAGGGTTAACCCCTTCCCTGCCAATGGCATTATTACAGTAATAGTGCATATTTTTAGCACTGATTACTGTAGTAATGTCACTGGTACCCCAAAAGTGTCAAAAATGCCAGTAAGGGGTCCGATCTGTTGGCCACAATGTCACAGTCCTGCAAAAAATTGCAGATCATCGCCATTACTAGTAAAAATAAATAAAAATGACATAAATCTTTCCCGTATGTAAGTAGACGCAATAACTTTTGCGCAAACCAATCAAAATATGCTCATTGTGATTTTTTTTTTTACCAAAAATATGTAGCAGAAAACAAATTGGCCTAAAATGGTTAAAACTTTTGAATTTTAAATTTTTTTTTTTTGGGGAATATCCTATAGCAGAATGCGAAAAATATTGTTTTTTTCACAATTGTCGTTTGGGTACAGCGTTTGGGTACAGCGTTGCACGACCGCGCAATTGTCCATTAAAATAACCCAGTGCCAAATCAAAAAATAGGGCCTGGTCAGGAAGGGGGTGAAACCTTCCGGGGCTGAAATGGTTAACTAGTTACTGAGTGCATGCATGTAAACAGGAAGTGGTTACAGGATATTAATAGCACTGAACTGCGGCAAAGTGATGACATCCCTACGTTTGAGGTTATACATTCCCTGTGGTCCAGCATAGCATATGCTTAGAGGATTGGAGCTTATCATCTCCTGCCTAATGGTGGTGTGTATCGAGGAGGCTGTGTATGTGAACACTGCTGAGGACCCTAATCCTACATGTCCTATTTAATTGTGGCCCTAGTAAGGAGATAATTTGGGCACTGCGGTGGTGTGTGCTGTCCATTTACACTGATGCTGGTGATGGGATTTCATCCACCTGCTGCGACTATGGACTATTGAGTGTTTACCTATTTCAGCGCTGCATATGGGCTTTAGCTATTTACATGTTTTGCCATCAACAAGATTTATATTGGCTGCTTTGTTGTTGTTTTCCATTTTTAGCGCAGATATTTTTCTATTTTTATATTGTATAAACATAAGGTTGCCGATCTTTGGAGGCACACAGTACGAAACATCCACATTGTATCTGCGTAACTACTTACACGATCCCCAGCTGCACCAACACCGGCTCAGAGACAACCCCAACTCTCTGCAGATACCTCACAGTTCAACCTACCAGTTAAATCACCATTAACTGGTATTCCACGTGGGACTCCATACCTTAGATTGGTCCCAAATATGATAATCACCGAAGATTTTACAATGCCTCCAAAGACCCCACCTGACATGCCGCTATAGCCATAAAAAGGGGATTGATCCAGTGTAGGGGCAGGAGGGCAGGAACTTTCTTCTTTTCAACGTTCTTCCTCCAATGCCTGAACTTTGATATCCTGTCTTAAAGACCCCTTGGAGTCTCTCCTTCCACCACGTACCCTCCCATCACTGTACATGTACCTTCCTATCTTCATCTTATAAAATTAACCCTCTCTATCCCTGATTCCCCTGTCTGCCCAGTCATGTTAGCCCTTTGCTATTATTTTTATTTTTTTTTGCTTCGGGCTTCTCTGGACCAAGAGATGGAACTGTCAAAGAACCATAATACTGAGCCTCAAGGGTATAAAAGACTGTCACCAAATGATAGATAGAAAATGCAAAAGCCTTTATTTTAGTTCACAAATTGGGCAAAATATATTAAAAGCTAGCACCACCACCTTCCATCACTTTAAAAAGATGAAATCTATCAATCGACTTTGTACAACCACCCTGTTGGAATTTTGCTGCTTAATTAGTGACGCCAGCATTGATCAGTGTGTTCTGATGATGGGGAAGTCTTCCCGCTGTCAGAATACAAAGGCACAGTGGGAGGATTCCCCCATACATCTTGATAGTGTGGATAGAGGAATCAAGTAACTTTCTTTTTAGTTCAACCCGCTGGCTGAGCGAAAAAAAAAAATGTATCATCAATGATAAGTCTCCTCTGACAAGAAGCCTTGAGTTTTAATTTACTCAACAGGTGTGGGAAGACTGGAAGTGAGCACACGGCTCCTTAAAATATGAACGACACCATAAAAGACAAGCTCTAAAAACACAAACTGTCTGGAAGATAATCATACTTGATGAGCAGTTTAACTGGTTTTGATTTGGATATATATGTGATGCTTGACGCATAGTAAGAGGGAAAAGGAATGATTCTCCTATTATAAAATCTATAGTTTTAAGTCAAGGATTAATAATTAAAGTCTAACCAACAGAGACTGTCACCGCATTTTTATTATTATGACCCAGAGGAGAAATCTAACACATCATGTCCTCCTTAACCATCGTTTATGTTTAATATGTTCATGGAAGCAAGGTTATATAACTCTTCTTTGCTGCATCTTTTTCAAGAGTTATTTCAGTAACTTTCCCTCCCCCTGCCACTTATAAATTCCACAAGTCATTAATAATCAAATGGATTTAATCAGCATTAGGGGAACTCTCACGCCAGGCTGATGAGCATTTTTCTCGCCCCTTTGCACACATGCCCTCCCTTCTTCTCCTCTTACTTTACCAGTGACACCCTTTCCTTTCTTGCTGTATTAGTTTGCTTTTGTGAACTTTTATCATGTAAAGGTATACTTAGGAAATACTGTACTTGCAATTTACTGATAGACTTAAACTTTTATCCCACAAATGTATCTTCTGAACCTGCCCTATAACTTCTTCTATGGTTGTTAGTATGCTTTTCTTTTGATTGGCCTTGAATGGTCAAGTGCAAGACTTTGGCTAATGACGGTTTGACATAAATTGCAGCCCACACACTATAAAAGGTTGCTTTGTAAGTGTATTAAGAGTTTAGTGAGGGACAGCTGACTGTGCCATTGACATTGGGAGAGAGAGTTGGTTAATGTAGTGTACTACTACTGCTTTGTGCTATTAAGAACTAAATTCTGTGTTGTATATATGATAATTTTCAGTGTATTTCAGTTTGTGTGACAAGGGAGAGTGGAGTATAAACCCCACTGATTTCCTAAGTCCCACCAGTCCTTTTTTTTTTTTGGGGGGGGGGGGGCTGTAGCAGTTCTGTTGCTGCAAACCCCACCCCTGTCTCTTTGTCATCTGGGGGTGTTCCTTTTTTTTTTTTTTTTTTCTATACTGTAATAGTAGTTTAGTGGTTAGCTTTCATTTTTTTTTTTTTTTTTTTTAGCCTTAAAGTAGCATGACTATGAAAAACTCTCATTACATGCTAAAAAACAGAGTGTTCATACTAACAAAGCCACTAAAGCATTTGTTGTGTGTAAAGTGAATTATACCTAGTTGATCCTGCCTTCAGCTGTCCCTCCCATCTTCCCCAGTGCAACCTGAAATCGCAAAGTCCAACTGGTGTCCTTGACAGGGCATGGTCATATTTCAGTTCCCTTCTAAACTCTTCATTTTCTCTTTTTTCTTATTTCTGCAGCCCATGTGCCTAGAGAGTCACATGTGTGGGCATATTACATAGTGGTAAATGACACTCCCCTCCCTCCTCCTCCTCCATGCCCCCCTATTGCTAAACACTATGGGGGCAGGATATAGTATGCTGATTGATTACATTCACTAAGAAATTTGCATAAATGCTTAATTTTAATATAAATCAGTATTAAATATATCAAATGGAATTGCTAATACCTGTAAAGTAAAAAAAAAAAAACAAAAAGAGTCTTGGATGCAGATGCCATCTGAACAAAATGCAGGCATTTCATGTTCAATAAAGCTTTATTGAGAGCTGTGAAACAGTTATTTGATATTTATCATTTTTTTTGAATTTGCCCTTCTGAAACAGATTTTTTTTGGTCATGAGACTGGCACAGCATAATCAGGACTGGCAAGACACAGACTCATACTGTAGAGAGCATGCATCAGCAGAGCAATGGGAGCCCCTCCCAAAGATCTTTCCCTGCAGATGTCAAACGGGGAAGAATCATGTGACCACACAACAGAGCTGGAGGAAAAAAGGTACTTAGAGGATAAAAAAAACCATAAAGACAAAAACAAAATACAGTGACATATGTATTATTTTTGTGAATAAATTCTGGCAAATAGCTCTTCTGTTTAGAATCACTTTAGGCAAACAAAAAACAAAAAATAAATAAAATGTTTTTTTTTTGGCTTGTAGTGATTTCAAATGGG
Organism: Pelophylax lessonae; assembly: GCF_965119305.1. Classification (NCBI taxonomy): domain Eukaryota; kingdom Metazoa; phylum Chordata; class Amphibia; order Anura; family Ranidae; genus Pelophylax; species Pelophylax lessonae. Next base: position 442,266,467 of record NC_138771.1, read on the forward strand.
TGTTTGGAATTATATATGTTGGCGGGGCCGACTCGCTCGGTGCACACGGGGCCTTTTACTCTCTTTGCTGTGTACAGGTGCCTCATGGTCCCATGATACTTACACCTGCTCAGGATGCAACAATCTGCAGTGTCCCATTCCACCAGTCTGTCTAAACTCCACCACCCATCTCCCAGTGACAGAGCAGACCCCATGCATGCACATAATTAACTCTTACGTACCATGCGGTTAGGACTATAGGGTCTCCGCCATACGGATCCGGTCCTGGTTGTTGGGGCACCGACCGCTCTCTTCACTATGCATGAGATCTGTCACCCCTGCCAGAACCACTCTCCCACTGCTGGCTGTTATATCCTCCTTCTCTAGTACTTGTTGCCCCGTGGCTTATCCTCTCTTCACCCTGTGTGTGTAACTTAAGACCAGGCATGACAACATTTCAAAAGCTTTACTGGAATAGTGGAGCATGATGAGAAATGCAAAATAACAGTTCAACGTTAAGTGCAGTCTTTTCCTAACATCCCTAATCCCTAACTACAGGCTTGCGTCTCCCCCCCAGCATCCTGCTCAGGTAAAAGTCCATTGCTGACATCTTCTGGGAGGACTGCAAGTCCCAGCAATCCCCCAACATGTGGAAGGCTCCAGAACGCTAGTTTGTAGCAGCTTTACTAGAATCAAGAACAGAAGCACTCTCCCACATCTTGCTGTCTGTCTGTGTCTTACCTTTCCATGGCTGTGTGTTGTGGGACTACAGGTCTCAGCAGCCCAGGCTGGCAGTCTTCAGTCAGGTCAGTAAGCATGAGAGGGTGGCTGAAGGCAGAGAGGAACAGAGCCCTCGGGTTGTTGCTGGTGGATTTTGTTACATAGCAGCCAGCAGCCTGTTTTTTTTCCCATATGGCTGGACTCTGTCTGGGCAATACCCAGCAGTATTGTACCAAGAAAGACCTAGGACAAGTTAGCTCTTTCCTTCCCTGCCAGGTATATATATATATATATATATATACAAGGGTGTGAACAAGTATTTGATACACTGCCGGTTTTGCAGGTTTTCCTACAAAGCATGTAGAGGTCTGTAATTTTCATCATAGGTACTCTTCAATTGTGAGAGATGGAATCTAAAACAAAAATCCAGAAAAATCACGTTGTATGATTTTTAAATAATTAATTTGCATTTTATTGCATGACATAAGTATTTGATCACCTACCAACCAGTAAGAATTCCGGCTCTCACAGACCTGTTATTTTTTCTTTAAGATGCCCTCCTGTTCTCCACTCATTACCTGTATTAACTGCACCTGTGTAAATCATTGGGAAATTATGTTCAAAATAACTCATAGGTAGTTTCCATATGGCACAGTTAGTTCCCATTGGGGTGCCATGGGGTAGATTGGTTCACCCATGATTGATGACGTGAAGTATTTGTATTTTCTACAACTATCAGTTCTGACATATCTGTGTCTGAAGGTTTTGTTTGCACACTAACATCAACTATAACATGTACCTCTTGATGTTACAATATTCTGTACCCTTTGCTCTTTAGCTCCGACATGGAGCTTACTTCTTTTCTTTCTTTTTGTACTGCATATCCTTCTATGTTTTTGATGGATCACAGCAATATGTACATTTCTTCTTTGTTATGTTTAAAACCCAATAAAAATGATTTAAAAAAATAAATAAACAAAAAATAACTCATAGGTGGTATTATACCTCTTATAGAATTGCAAAATTTTTCCCAGGTACGTTTTCAGATTGTTGGCGAGGATGTAGTGGACTTGGGACACTGATACATATTATGTGGGACTGTCCAAGTCTAACTAGCTATTGGAACGGAATATTCAGTTTATTGGGAACTATTACAGGAATATTAACTACCCCCAACCCGGGTTTAGCCATCCTTAATCTAGGAGTAGATTTATATCCGTAGCATACGTGACCGGTAGTAACTCATACCTTGTTAGCTGCTCAAAATATTATTCTCAGGAAGTGGAAATCTTTGGAATCGCCCATTGTCTCAGAGGTTATACAAGCAGTACAAGTTAATTAAGAGGCTAAGCAAGTTATAAGAACTTCTAAAGTGCAGGCAGAAGAAAAACTAGCTCAGTCTATGAAAAAGGGGGATAAGACATTCTTCAGATATATAAATGAAAAAAGGAAATTAAAACAAGGAATAACTAAATTAAAAACAAAGGACGGAAGGTATGTAGAAGGGAATAAAGGGCTAGCCGACTGCCTTAATGAATACTTCTGTTCAGTTTTTACAGAAGAAAAAGAAGGAGAAGGACCTCCACTTGAAAGGATGACTAATGAATCGTTTGATGCATGTGTCTTTACAGAGGAAGACGTTCTAAGATTGCTGTCTAAAGTGAAGACAAATAAGTCACAGGGTCCTAATGAGATACACCCAAAATTATTAAAAGAGCTTAGTGGTGAGCTGGCAAAACCATTAACAGATTTATTTAACCAATCATTAGTAACAGGAGTCGTCCCGGAAGATTGGAAATTGGCAAATGTCGTGCCCATTCACAAGAAAGGTAGTAGGGAGGAATCGAGCAACTATAGACCAGTGAGTCTGACATCAATAGTAGGCAAATTAATGGAAACCCTATTAAAGGATAGGATTGTGGAACATCTTAAATCCCATAGATTGCAAGATGAAAAACAACATGGGTTTACTTCAGGGAGATCATGTCAAACAAATCTTATAGATTTTTTTGACTGGGTGACTAAAATAACAGATGGTGGAGGTGCAGTAGACATTGCATATCTAGATTTTAGTAAGGCTTTTGACACTGTCCCACATAGAAGACTTATCAATAAACTGCAGTCATTGAGCATGGACTCCCATATTGTTGAGTGGATTAAGCAGTGGCTGAGTGACAGACAACAGAGGGTTGTAGTCAATGGAGAACATTCAGAACAAGGTCATGTTACCAGTGGGGTACCTCAGGGATCTGTACTGGGACCAATTTTGTTTAATATCTTCATAAGTGATGTTGCAAAAGGCCTCGATGGTAAGGTTTGTCTTTTTGCTGATGACACAAAGATATGTAACAGGGTTGATGTTCCTGGAGGGAAACGCCAAATGGAAAAGGATTTAGGAAAACTTGAAGAATGGTCAGAACTCTGGCAACTGAAATTTAATGTGGATAAGTGCAAGATAATGCACGTGGGGCGTAAAAACCCAAGGGCAGAATATAGAATATTTGACACAGTCCTGACCTCAGTATCTGAGGAAAGGGATTTAGGAGTAATTATTTCAGAAGACTTAAAGGTGGGAAGACAATGTAATAGAGCAGCACGAAATATAAGCAGTAGAAAGAGAGAAGTGCTTATGCCGCTGTACAGAACACTGGTGAGACCTCACTTGGAGTATTGTGCGCAGTACTGGAGGCCATATCTCCAGAAGGATATAGATACTCTAGAGAGAGTTCAGAGAAGAGCTACTAAACTAGTACATGGATTGCAGGAAAAAACTTACCAGGAAAGGTTAAAGGACCTTAACATGTATAGCTTGGAAGAAAGCAGAGACAGAGGGGATATGATAGAAACTTTTAAATACATAAAGGGAATCAACTCAGTAAAGGAGGAGAGCATATTTACAAGAAGAAAAACTACCACAAGAGGACACAGTTTTAAATTAGAGGGGCAAAGGTTTAAAAGTAATATGAGGAAGTATTACTTTACTGAGAGAGTAGTGGATGCATGGAATAACCTTCCTGCAGAAGTGGTAGCTGCAAATACAGTGAAGGAGTTTAAGCATGCATGGGATAGGCATAAGGCTATCCTTCATATAAGATTGGGCCAGGGACTATTCATAGGATTCAGATATGTTGGGCAGACTAGATAGGCCAAATGGTTCTTATCTGCCGACACATTCTATGTTTCTATGTTTCTATGTTTCTAATTATCAGTGCGTACGTTTATTAGCATTAAATAGTTCTGCCGCCCTGCAATTTGATAAAAACTGGTCAATATGGTCAAACAGACTAAGTTCCTGAATCTTTAATAAAAGATGATCAATACGGTCAATATGGCTGAATAGACTTAATCCCTGAACTCCTTTAGTGAAAACTTCAGACTACCTTCCCCCACTCTCCCCTTATATTTTTCCTTTTTTTTTTTTTCTTTCTCCCTCTTTTTTTTCCTTTTTGCATTATTTTATTTAATCTTAAGGTCTCATAGATATAATAGGGTTCAGACTTAGTCACAGAAGGGGAGAATTTCCATAGGTGCCTTAAAAGGATAATTTGATATGTATATATGATTGCAGCAGGAGGATTTTAAAAGAGAAACTGGAGGGTAGGGTCCCTCTGGCCATGTGGAGAGATCTGATGGCTATATGGTACTATTTAAGTGCCATTTGAGAGCTGTGACTTAGTTATACATGTCTTTTGTGAAAAAATGTCTTCCCTCAGAGGGGCGTGGCGACCGTCGAAGAAGATGGCCGCTTAGCTTCAGACCTCCAGAGTGCACCAGATCAACGATCCATCTACGGCCTGCCACAGTGACGGTTCCCGGTCTTGACCGACATTTACGGCTATCCGAATATCCCCTGCACCTGCTGCCATGACCAGGAGGAAGCTGGAGGCTCCAGCGGTGCGGAAACTTTCTGAATTCTTTAAACCGGCGGCCGCCGGTCCTCAACAATATGGAACCGGAGCCCCTCCTCTTCCACAACGCGTCCGCTCTCTAGCGGCGGCGCACACGGATGACGCATCCTCTCCCTCAGACACAGGACCTGATGCGCTCCTCCCGGTCCTCGGACTCATCCCCATCCACGCCATCCACACAAAGCCTGGCGAAGTCCCGGCCTAGATGGGAAGAAACATTGCCAGCACTTGAATACCCGGACATGGAGGTGAGTGCTGCACAAGCACAGACCCCAGGTACTGCTTCATACACACCGCTGCCAAACCCCTTTGAAGCCCTGGTCACCACAGGTCAGCCAGTGTCCGATACAACATTAAAGGACATGCTATCCATGCTGCACAATTCCATGCAATCTAATGTCAACGCATCCATTGCATACTGTCAGAGAGAGCTGCACGGGCTAGGTGACAGGGTTCACACAGTTGAAGATAAACTGGGGGAAGTTACCACATCTTACAACACTCTGGTTGACTCCCACTTGGCACAGCAAACCGACATACACCGTATACAAGCTAAATTGGCGGACTTGGAAGATCGCTCACGGCAAAATAATCTTAAAATTCGTGGTATTCCGGAATCCATCCTCCCCAAACAGCTGCCAACTTATGTGCGGGAGTTGTTCCACAAAACCGTCCCTGAGCTTACCAATGACGATCTAACGATCGATCGGATCCATCGCATTCCAAAACCTTCCTTCCTGCCACAAGAAGTTCCCCCGCGATGTGCTACTCAGGGTTCATTTTTTCCAGGCTAAAGAAAAAATATTGGAAACATTCCGACGCAAAGATCGCTTGCCAGATCAAGCCGCATCTCTCCAAATACTCCCGGACTACTCCCAGTATACCCTCCAGCAACGGCGCAACCTGAACTCCATCACCAAGGCCCTCCGCAACCACAAGATCATCTACAAGTGGAAGTACCCAGCCAAACTCTGCATAACCCATCAAGGGTCGACATCATACATCACCACCATTGACCAGGGAATTCGCTTGCTTCGACAATGGGGAATTGTACCTGACCCCCCTGACAACCCGCCCACGTCTGTCACCCCCCCCATCTCCAACATGTCCAACCGGACTGGTCCGTTGCAACACGACCGTCCAGATCGTCCCACCGCAATAAATAACCGTTTGCTTATGCCTTCATTAGGTGCACCTGGTCCTGAAGCATATGATGGACACCCACCACCGTGTCCACGATCCCTGCTATATTTGCAATCCAGATTGCACACCTGGACGTAACAGGCCAAGTTTTTCTTACACCTTCCTTTTATGTTTGTATGTCTTGTTTTTTGTTTTTTGTCCAGTGTGTCCTTCTCGTCTTTGTTCTCCGTTTTTTTTCTATAGCTCCGGACCCCGGATCCCACTCTGTCATCACCGGATGTTCGTTTTCCTGGACTCCTTTTGCAACCCAGCGACGATGTTGGCTATGATCCTCACCGCTATCTGCTCTTGTTTCTTTGGACGTTCGCGACCACACTGCTATGACCGCTTCATGCTCAGGTACTGTCTCATCACCACATTGCTTCCTACCCAGCCCTTTTTTGAGCCTTGCCTCCATGCCGTATTTTTCTTCTTTTTGGTGGCCCTTACGGGCCCGGAGGGACTACTAGGTTTCACAGTTGTTGGCACGTTTGATTCCCCCCTAATATTACCATGAGGCCCCTGCATTTCCTTTCTTTGAACACTAAAGGCCTCAACCACCCTGCAAAGCGTCACTCCATGTGGCAAGAGGCGCTTTCGTCTAAAGCTGACGTCATAGCGGTCCAAGAGACTCATTTTAAAATTGGTTCTACCCCTAAATGCTCCCACCCTGAATTTCCTAATGTTTTTTTGGCATCCTCGAGCGAGAAGAAAAGGGGTGTATTATTGGCATTTCGCGCCTCGGTGTCCTTCACCTACTCTCGGGTGGTGCAGGACACGGAGGGGCGTTATATTATTATCAATTGTACCCTAGACAACTGTAATTATACAATTGTGAATGTTTATGCACCTAATACTCACCAACTTAGGTTTTTGCGAAAACTGTTTTCCAAAGTTGCCAAGTTAACCTCGGGTAAGCTGATCATATGCGGTGACTTTAATTTGGTATCGGACCATGTCCTGGACTCCTCTTCCAGAGGACCGTCAAAATTGCCCACCTTGGCTGCCCTGGTACATGCCGAGAGACTCCACGATGTGTGGCGATACCAACACGCCGAAGAAAGGGATTATACTTATTTTTCTCCTTGTCACAACAGTTAAACGAGAATTGATTTATTCCTAGTGGATTCTACCACGCTACCTCTGGTTATAGACACCCACATATCCACAATCACCTGGTCCGACCATGCGGCTATTCACATGACGATTTCCACTGGCCCCAATGACCCTTCCACGTTTATTTGGCGTTGCAATAACTCAATTCTTTCAGACCCTGACGCTCTTCAACAACTACAGTCCAAATTATGCGACTTCTTCCTCACTAATGATACCCCTGATGTCACTCCCACCACCATATGGAACACCCACAAGGCATTTGTTCGGGGGATCCTCATCCAGTTGGGTTCTTGGTTGAAAAAAAAATATAATGCTAAACTTAAAACCCTGACACACGAAATTCATTCATTAGAAAATATTAATAAAACCAATCCCTCGCCGGCTCATGCTTCCAAACTCTCGTCCCTTCGCTCAGACCTTCGACGGTTGCTCATCGAACGACATGACAAATTTTTAGCCCGTCTGTGCTTACGTTACTACTCCTCTCACAACAAAGCGGGTAAATTTCTGGCATCTAGATTGAAAGCTAGTCGTATCAAAACGAAGATCGACTCCATAACCCACCCCCACACGGGTGAAATCCTGAAACACCCACACAAGATCGCAGACGTCATCAGATGTAGATACCCCCCAACCCACTGAAACTGATATTAAATCCTTCTTAGACCGCCTCGCACTTCCCTCTTTATCTGCGGAAACCCTTTCTCAGTTAAATCGACCCTTTTCACCCCAAGAGTTGACCACAATCCTCAAAAATCTTCCCCTGAACAAATCCCCAGGCCCAGATGGCCTAACGAATGAATATTATCGTTCCCTACAAGACATTCTAATCCCACACATGCTTCCCTTATTCTCCGAAGCTGTCGAGACTGGTGTTCTTCCTCCCGAAATGCTTCAAGCCGACATCACAACCCTTCCCAAACCCGGTAAACCGCCCACCACCCCTGCCAACTTCAGGCCCATATCCTTACTAAACAATGATGTTAAGATTTTCGCTAAGCTCATAGCCAATAGAATTGCATTGACACTTCCCGTCTTGATAGGTACCGACCAGATGGGATTTGTGAAGGGTAGACAAGCCTCAGATGCCACAAGGAGGGTAGTCAACTTAATTCATTATGCGGAGCAGACCAAGACGCCTTCTCTGCTCCTTTCTATAGATGCAGAGAAGGCGTTCGACCGTGTCCACTGGGGATACATGAAAATGGTCCTACAAAAATTTGGCTTCTCGGGCCCCATCTTATCGGCAATGCTTACCCTTTACACTTCCCTGTCGGCCAAAGTACTTTCGGCAGGGGTCCTTTCCAAACCTTTTTCAATAACTAATGGCACTAGGCAAGGATGCCTCTTATCGCCCCTTATCTTCAATCTCCTCATAGAACCATTGGCAGCTTCCTTTAGACAGAATCCCTTAATTTCAGGATTTAAAATTAACCGCTCGAACCACGTCGTCACACTATTTGCTGATGACGTGATTCTCAGTCTCACCAACCCTGTTGTCTCCCTTCCTGCAGCGCATGACATATTACATTCCTTCAGCAAACTGTCCTACTACAAAGTTAATTTTAGTAAATCAGTTATCATGGGTATAGGTATACACGCCGTTACACGTTCTCATCTTAAATCTACCCTCCCATACGCATGGTCAACTTCACCCTTGCGCTACCTAGGTATAAAACTCACGTTCCCGTCCGCCAACTTGGTTACCTCAAATGTAACCCCGCTAATTTCCACTATTTCAGCAGACATTACCAAACTAAAAAATGTGGAGTTATCGTGGACCGCCAGAATCGCTGCCTTTAAAATGATGTGTCTACCCAAAATTCTATATCTGTTTCGTACCCTCCCGGTCCCTATCCCCATGCAACTCATTAAACCTCTTGTGTCAATCCTGCGATCATTCATATGGCAAAAAAAGAGAGCAAGATGTTCGTATGCTCACACCATTCGACACAAATCAGTCGGCGGCCTGGGCATGCCAGACCTGGTAGATTACTACCATGCAGCCCACCTCGCACCACTAAGAAACTGGTTCTCAACCGCGTCATCTCTTCCGTGGGTCCCTATTGAAACAACGCTCAATAAGGTAGATTACCTTAGCACCCTATTGCTGGCGGATAGTTGGAAACGACTCCCCCTACACACACTCCCTCTGCCTACTCAAACTTCCCTGATGTCCTGGAGGGTATTGCTTCAATATCTCCCAGGTCCCCGGACACCTGTTAAGTTACCGATCCCGTTGACTGTACTCAATGTCCTTCTCCCCTGCGTCAATATATCCACACTGACATCGGCAGGTGTCACTTCTATTACAGACCTATACTGCGGTAGCGACCTCAAATCATTTGCAACACTCGCGCAAGAATTTTCTTTGTCCCCACAGGCTAATTTTGTTTACAATAGCGTGTCCAGCTTCCTACGCAAACATCCTCCACCGGACATCTCCCTCCCACCTCAATTGTGGCAATTTCTTAATAACCCCACCAGCCCCCTAAAAGGCATCTCTTTGTTCTATAATACAATCAAGCACAAAGCCATATTTCAAAAGTCACCACAAATGATCACCTGGGAAAAGGAACTCAAACAAGAGTTCTCAGATGCGCAATGGTTGACCGCCATTCGGACTACCTATAAAGCGTCCCAGTGCGTTTCTCATTGGGAACAAGCCCAGAAAATCCTTACCCGGTGGTACCTAACATCTTATCGCTTGTCCAAAATTTACACAACCAACACCCCCCTTTGTTGGCGCAACTGTGATCAGGTGGGCACAATTGCTCATATTTTCTGGTACTGTAAAGGGTTGACCAGTTTCTGGGGAAAAATATTCGAGGTTATTTCAGAATCCACGGGTGTACTATGCACACCTGATCCCGCACTAGCACTTCTCTTCCTAGGCATAAATACTTTCCCACCTCAGATGTAGTGGCCCACATTTTGATCGCAGCCAGAACTATCATAGCGAGATGCTGGAAGCAACCTGTTGCTCCTTCACATTTGGAAACACTGAGACAAGTCAACACCCAGTTCTCCCTGGAAAAGGTCCACGCCTTTGCAAACTTTAAAAGCTCACAATTTCACAGAGACTGGTCAATCTGGGTTAATAGCAGATACTTTATTCCGTCCTGTTGACGCCCTTTTACAGTCAAATGACTCCAATTAGTATGACACCACTAGGGCCAAGTAGATTAATTCAGATTAATTCAGGATGTCATATTTCACTCTGTATTCGTTACTCCTTACTTTGTATCTCGTACTTGTACCTGTTTATCTCCCCCTGCTGAGAGTTTAATTAGCAGATAGCTCATGTTGTAACTCATGTTGTAGTTAATTCATGTCCCCATATTAATGAGACATGTTGAGGATTCGTTCCCAGCTATAGATATGTATTTCACATATTCTGTTCACTTGCATTTTCTTGATATGTTTTATTTTGTTGTATGTGTTTTTCTTTTTCCTTCCTGTTAAACACTTCAATAAAAATCTATTGAAAGTAAAAAATGTCTTCCCTCCCATGGATATGCGATATGGATGTTGTATACCCTAAATAATGTATATTAAGATGTTATGTACTGAGATAAGATTTTCCTTAAAACTTAATAAAAATTATTGAAACAAGGGATAAAATTGTAGACCTGCACCAGGCTGGGATGGGCTACAGGACAATAGGCAAGCAGCTTGGTGAGAAGGCAACTGTTGGTGCAATTATTAGAAAATGGAAGAAGTTCAAGATGACGGTCAATCTCCCTCGGTCTGGGGCTCCATGCAAGATCTCACCTCGTGGGGCATTAATAATCAGAACTACACGGCAGGACCTGGTCAATGACCTGAAGAGAGCTGGTACCACAGTCTCAAAGAAAACCATTAGTACACACTACTCCGTCATGGATTATAATCCTGCAGTGCACACAAGGTTTCCTTGCTCAAACCAGTGCATGTCCAGGCCCGTCTGAAGTTTACCAATGACCATCCGTATGATCCAGAGGAGGAATGGGAGAAGGTCATGTGGTCTGATGAGACAAAAATAGAGCTTTTTGGTCTAAACCCCACTCGCCGTGTTTGGAGGAAGAAGGAGGATGAGTACAACCCCAAGAACACCATGCCAACCGTGAAGCATGGAGGTGGAAACATCACTCTTTGGGGATGCTTTTCTGCAAAGGGGACAGAACGACTGCACTTCATTGAGGGGAGGATGGATGGGGCCATGTATCACGAGATCTTGGCCAACAACCACCTTCCTTCAGTAAAAGCATTGAAGATGTGTCGTGGCTGGGTCTTCCAGCATGACAATGACCCGAAACACACAGCCAGGGCAACTAAGGAGTAGCTCTGCAAGAAGCATCTCAAGATCCTGGAGTGGCACAGCCAGTCTCCAGACCTGAAACCAATAGAAAATCTTTGGACGGAGCTAAAATTCTGTATTGCCCAGCGAAACAACCTCAAACCTGAAGCATCTGGAGAAGCTCTGTATGGAGGAGTGGGCCAAAATCCCTGCTGCAGTGTGTGCAAACCTGGTCAAGAACTAGGAAAAGAAAACGTATGATCTCTGTAATTGCAAATAAAGTTTTCTGTACCAAATATTAAGTTCTGCTTTTCTGATGTGTCAAATACTTAGGTCATGCAATAAAATGCGAATAATTACTTAAAAATCATACAATGTGATTTTCTGGATTTTTGTTTTAGATTCCGTCTCTCACAGTTGAAGAGTACCTATGATAAAAATTAAAGACCTCTACATGCTTTGTAAGTAGGAAAACCTGCAAAATCAGCAGTGTATAAAATACTTGTTCGCCCCACTGTACATAAAATATCTAACAGAAGTGAGTACACCCGTCACATTTTTGAAAATATGTTATTATATCTTTTCATGTGACACTTTGCTACAATGTAAAGTGGTGAGTGTAGAGCTTGTATAACAGTGTCAATTAGATGTCCCCTCAAAATAACTCAACACACAGCCATTAATGTCTAAACCACTGGCAACAAAAGTGAGTACACCCCTAAGTGAAAATGTCCAAATTGGGCCCAATTATTAATTTTCCCTCCCCGCTGTCATGTGACTTGTTAGTGTTACAAGGTCTCAGGTGTGAATTTGGAGCAGGTGTGGTAAATTTGGTGTTATCGCTCTCACGCTCTCATACTGGTCACTGGAAGTTCAACATGGCACCTCATGGCAAAGAACTCTCTGAGGATCTTAAAAAAATAGATTTTGCTCTACGTAAAGATAGCCTAGGCTATAGGAAGATTGCAAGGACCCTGAAACTGAGCTGCAGCACGGTGGCCAAGACCATACAGTGGTTTACCAGGACAGATTCCACTCAGAACAGGTACCGCCATGGTCGACAAAAGAAGTTGAGTGCACGTGCTCAGTGTCATATCCAGAGGTTGTCTTTGGGAAATAGACATATAAGCCTATCGGTGCTCAGACCATATGGCCTACACTGCATCAAATTGGTCTGCATGACTGTTGTCCCAGAAGGAACCCTCTTCTAAAGATGATGCACAAGAAAGCCCTAAAACAGTTTTCTGAAAACAAGTAGACTAAGGACATGGATTACTGGAACCATGTCCTGTGGTCTGATGAGATCAAGATAACTTATTTGGTTTGGTTCTTATTTGGTGTCAAGCGTGTGTGGTGGCAACCAGGTGAGGAGTACAAAGACAAGTGTGTCTTGCCTACAGTCAAGCATGATGGTGGGAGTGTCATGGTTTGGGACTGCAGGAGTGGTGGCAGCATTGGGTAGCTACAGTTCATTGAGGGAACCATGAATGCCAACATGTACTGTGACATACTGAAGCAGAGCATGATCCCCTCCCTTTGGAGACTGGGCCGCCGGGTAGTATTCCAACATGATAATGACCCCAAACACACCGCTAAGATAACCACTGCCTTGCTAAAGAAGCTGAGGCTAAAGGTGATGGACTGGCCAAGCATGTCTCCAGACCTAAACCCTATTGAGCATCTGTGGGGCATCCTCAAATGGAAGGTGGAGGAGCGCAAGGTCTCTAACATCCACCAGCTCCGTGATGTCGTCATGAAGGAGTCGAAGAGGACTCCAGTGGCAACCTGGGAAGCTCTGGTGAACTCCATGCCCAAGAGGGTTAAGGTAGTGCCGGAAAATAATGGTGGCCACACGAAATATTGACACTTTGGGCCCAATTTGGACATTTTCTCTTAGGGGTGTACTCACTTTTGTTTCCAGCAGGTTAGACATTTGATGGCTGTGTGTTGTTATTTTGAGGGGACAGCAAATTTGCACTGTTAAATAAGCTGTACACTCACTACTTTACTTTGTAGCGAAGTGTAATTCAGTGTTGTCACATGAAATGATATAATAAATTATTTACAAAAAAGTGAGGGGTGTATTCACTTTTGTGAGATACTGTAAATATATATATATATATATATATATATATATATATATATATATATACTCATTTTTACTTACTTTGTGGTTGAGCTTTATTTTATTTGGATTTTAATGTTGGTAGGTTTTATTTATTTAATACATGGGTCAGCAAATTGAGTCTGTTGGAGTCCCCACAACAGGTGCCCTTTGTTTGCAACAGGGCACTGCAGATTATTGAGGTGCAGTTTAGTCCACTAAGGACCCACACTTTTTAGTGCACCCAAGCACCACTGCATGGCAATACCATCAGTCACTTGGGCACATGTATAAAGAGATATTTGACCTCTTACCATGCAGCTCGTTTGGAGCAGCACCAGAATGCTATTCATCAGAAAAAAGGGCCAAAATCTTCCTTCTCCTGCCAGCCCATTTTTTTCCAGTTCTACCCCCACAGTTCAATTCCCTGTCAGCTTCCTTCAGTGATAGAAATGATAGTATATCAAGGGAAGTCAGAGGTCTACCCTGAGGTTCATCCAGTAGGGAAAAGGGTCTGCATGAAGCAATGCAGAGTGGGAGCAAGAGTAGGCTACAGTCTTGATTCTGCTGTGGGTTGGTGGACTCCACCCCTTTTAGGAATTTGGGTCCTGTGCTGTACAACTGTGGCAGATTTCAGGCCGCCATTTTCTTGCCCATAGGACTATCTCTGCATTTTACTATCACTTGGAAGGTCATGTTTGCATGTTGGTGAACAACGCGGTCAGCAGTAAGCTTCGCATGACCACAGACATGTCGTTAAACAAGTATGGTAAAGGGCACTATATAGAATTTATGGCCTACTATGTGATTCTCCTGGCTTTCAAGAAGGATGCAGGACAGAGCACAATGCTGACTCTTGTTCAGCTGCTCTGCATCATTACAGCTGGTGGTGAGGGTGCCAGAACTGTCCCCTTCTCCTTCTCAATGCTGGTCCATTCTATGATCCACTAGTCCCTCTTAAGCATTCAAAAGGCTATTCTATGGTTCAGGCCAAAGGATACCATGCAGTACTGCAACTGGTATGACTAGGAGACAAGAGCAGAGTTTCTTTCAACTCTGCAGGGGCACATCCAGAGGTGGTTTACCCCTTGACAACTTGTACCAGGAATGGTGGTGTGTGGCATTGGCACCAACCTGCTGTCCACTGTCCGGCAGGGAAAGTTAACACACATGCCTTGTTTGGCACATGTCCTCAATCTAGTGGTGCAACTGTTTCTGGATTGGTACCCAGGGTTACAAGATCTTATGAGGCAGGGCAGGAGAATTTTTTAGCCACTTCAGGTGGTCCTAACCAGTGTTTAACTGAGTGAAATTCAGCAGCAATTCCATCTGCTCACAAACTGACTGATCTGTAACATGCCAACCAGGTTTAACTTGATTTTGGTCATTCTGCAGCAGTTGCACATGCAGTAGAGGGCCATCAACAAGTACCGGTGTGAGTATGCACGAGAACAGGCTCGGAGAGCTGGGCATTTTTTTCCAAGCCAGTAGCTGCTGATAAAGGATGCTCGCACTGTTTTGTCACCATTTGAGGAGGCGACAAGAATCATGAGCAGTGACAATGCATGCATCAGTGACTCTGTACCAGTTGTGTTCCTGCTGGAGCACACACTGCATGGCAACATGGACAGGGCAATCAAAGCAGAGCAGCAGGAGGAAAGCCAACTTGATCCAAACACTGTCACAGGCACATCAGGAGGAAGATAAGGAATATGATTGCTGTGAAGACATTGGGCACAATTCACTCCGCCACCGAAACGAGTTGTCTTGGCAACCTCAGAGCGTCTACTCCTTCCCACCTATACCCTCTCTCCTCCGAGAGTGTTCCAGCAGTGCGCTCATGTGCAGTTGGGAGTAGCCGGCGGGTCCGTGCGCAGGCACACAGGGTACAGGACGCCTGAGCCTGGTGGGGAAGCTCTAGACTGGCGGGCACGGTATTGCGGTGTCCGAGAGTCATCTCAGATCGAAGGGCGAGCCGAGGGCCATCCAAGAGGGAGAGGGGAAGAAGAGTAAAATTGTTTTATTATGTGTTCTATGGTTCAATAAACGGTATTATCATGGGGGGTGACCGTGAGCTGGTGTCTCCTTTCTGCATCTTATAGGGCACAATTCACTAAAGGTTATCGCATGCGCTATGATGGTCACGTGACCACTTAAACGCATGCTATAATGAAAATGTCAATATACTATTGCTCGTTTGCGGTATTTGGCGCAAACACCAAACACACTTGGTAAATATCACATAAAAAGGCAATAATGTAAATTCACAAAAGGAAATAAATAAATGCATGCAGTGATTAAGTACTGGTCCAAGCTTGCAATAACAATGCAATAACAATGGAAATGGTCAGAGTCCCCAGTGACTGGTTTAAAAAACAGGTGGGAAAGTGCAAGTTGGAGCAGGTATCAGCTAGAATTTAGTCAGGAGTTGTTTCCGGAGGCTCCCAGACAGCATAGCAAAGATGATGAAGCCCTATGAATCCAGTCTTCCAGAGCAGGAGGAGGAGAAGATCGCAAGTGGTCCTTTTCAAGGAAAGAAGCTTTAAGGAGCGCACACTGCTGGATCAATTTGCCTACTGAAGTGACTGGACTCAGGTGGTATACAGAGAAGAAGTAAATTCTCCTCCATAAGCTGTACTTGTTTATTCTCAGTCCTCTGTTCTCCAAAGCCATTCAAAGTATACAGCTTAGATGGTATTTCTCAGCTTGCAGGAGATCTAATGTCACATACTGCACAGCGCAGATCAGAGAGCTGGGTGTAATCTGAAAGTTGAATTAAGGAAATGGACACCCCCCCTCTACACAGTCTTATAGGGAAACATGCACAGATTAGACTGTCAATCACCTTCTGTGTGCTGGAAGAGGGGCAGAGCCATCTCCCAGGATTGCCTTGTGTCAGAAAATAACTGTCATATAGCAGACAGGAACCACAGTAAGTGCTAAATATTGAGGCAAGAACGCAAAGTGGAAGAATATGTTTTGTTCATTTTCATTTAAGGGGTTTAAGACCACTTTAAATTGGAAGTTCAGTCAAACACTAACTTTACTTAAATCGACTTCCTCCCCTATGCTAAGACTATTCTATCTACACTATAAAGGAAAGAACTGTATACTTACCTATGCTGAGGGTGATCTGGTCCAGTCATTTGAATGGGTCCCAACGCCAGCTTCAGTGATGAAGAAGGATTGCTGAAAAAGCTGTGGAGCCTAGGCTATGAGGTCACCCATAGGCTTACTATGAGGCATCTGTTGTTGGCTGTCCATCCTGTACACTAAAGCTGGTGCTGGGATCCAATCATGTGACCAGACCTGAGTGCCCTCAGAATAGGTAAATATAGACATCTTTCCTTTCACAAGGTAGATATAATAGGCTTAGAATAGGAGTGGGAGTAGATTTAAGCACAGTTAGTGTTTGACTAAACTTCCACTTTAACCTCTTGATGCCAACTGCACGCAAATATGCAGTCTCTCAGCGGGTGGGCCTTGGCGTTGAGTGGCTGCATATTTGTGTGCAATATTGAAAAAAACAGCTGTGCCAAGAGTGCGCTCCTGGCATCTGAAACCCCTTAAAAGCTTTAAATGTGCCGGCGCCAAGGGGTTAAGGTAAGTAATACTCAGTCTGCTCTTACCCCATATGATTTCAATACTGCCTGAGTTCCCCCTAACATAAGTGCCGAGAGCAATACTACAATACCCTTTGTTTGGGATCACTTATGTCTTGACCTGACTTTAGGTATATGTCAGATACTCTACAAAAGGCATGCTTATATTGAGCAGCACTGTCAGAATTACTGCAGGTCATGTACCACCCCGGCAACTGCTAAGTACTCATCATTATTTTGTGAATATTTGGCTTTGAAGGTTGTTTGCAAAGTCTTTCAAACTTTGCAAGCCCATTTATTTATTTATTTATTTATTACCCCCCACCTGATAGGTCTTAGGTGGAGCACCTGTGTGAACAAAGACATAAAGTAAAGAGAAATTAAATTGTCTTGCCGTTTGGAGCAATGAAACTATTAGTCAGGTTATTGTGTGACAATGAGATAGGGCATTCGAGAATGCTTACGTTGTTCATTCCCTGGATAACAACAGATCTAAACTGTATTGAAACTTGCATCTGAATCTGTTATCATCAGTAAATCAAAGTATTGCTTCTCTCTGACTTTGTAACAGACAACCTGCAAAGAAGGCCAGCCCTTTTCAATCAGCGGTGGAGTCTAACCCCTAGTTAGCACAGCTGCTCCCATGCCTGACACCTACAAAATGAAATTGAGAAGGCTGGGACGTATATCTTGTTTAGGAAATCACAGTATTAACATGTACTTCTAGTTCCAGAAATCTCAAAGGGCCAATATGTGGTTATGGAACAAGAGCAGTAAGGAAGGATTTTGGCAGGTGAAATATAGTATAAATTAGTTTGTTAAAACAAACTCACATACAGTACTACCTTTAGATAGAGTTAATAGTCATGCTGCCTAATTCACAGCCTAAACAAAACATAGGGGCTGTTTTACCCTCCAAAAGGTTAAAAAAAAATCATGCAAATGGTTATTAAAACACAGCTGTGCTGTGCTATACACGGTATAACATAAAGCTCAGTCCACCAAGAAGTGAGATTTGTTTTTGCTAAATGGCGTTAAACCACCTAACTATTTTGAAAGCTCCCCAGTGGTGTTTTCATTTATTTTAAACCATGGTGGATGCAACAGATAAGAAACACTTCGAGTTTGAGAGGAACACCGAAAGATTAAAGACAAATAGGAGCCAAGTCAGAAATTATAGCAGGGTGAACTCCCTCAGACATAAATTAAGAAAGTTGGTAATTCAGCCTACCACACTGAATTTTAACATTGAGTGTATTGATCTGTGGGGATGGTGGTAACATTCTCCAAAGTAAGCAGTTTTACAGATTTTGTGCCACTGCCCTGCCACCTTTCTGACCTTTAGAATACTAGAAGACACCATAATACAAATGATGTCCACCAAAACTTGCTCCCATTTGTAAATCCACAGAAGTATGCCTGTGAAGGTTCTCATTTATCCAAATCATGGTACAGCTAGTAGAAGTTAGCTACATTTAACTTGACTTGTTCCTTAATGGTGAAGACCTGTTGATGCTTATCTGTGCAGCTACTTCAGTTCAAATTAGTTCAAATTATCACCACCACACTAGTGCAGTGTTGCCTCTGCTAGCCACCTGTACTGACCCTGGCCTATTTATTGACTATGTTTCTGCCTCCTGCTCAGACTGATCCTTTGCCTGATTGCATACCATGTCTCTGCCTGCTGCCTTATCTGACTCATCTGCTTATCTGACTGACTATGTTCCTGTGAGACACCGGTCCCAGCCACCCCCTGCAGACAACTGCACTCCTGGAACCACAGAAACAGTGTTGTTCTCCCTTTCATCAGCCTCCTGTACTTTCTCGTAAGTAAACATGGCATTCCTGGGGGTAAGCCACATACCAGTAGGCTAGGCTTTCTTGGCTTATAGCAACAGGGACTGCTATAGGTAATGCTACACTAAGCTATATACCCTGGCCACTCACACAGAGGCAACCATTACAGTGCATAATCAGTCCAAATAATGAAAATAAATCTCATATGTGGTATCATAGATAGATAATAGCAGAATGTGTTCTGGGGTGTAATTTTAAGTATGCCCATGCAGTGTGTGAGAAACATCTTAATAAACTGACAAGTTTGTGTGAAAAGATTATCTTAATTTTCCTTCAGAATTTTTCAAAAATTTGTGGGAAAAAAATTAAGTATTCAATTAACCCACAATGCCGCTTAAAAATACCTTGGGGGTTTCTTTAAAAATTTAGTCATATTGTGGGTGTGTCCACTGTCCTGGTGCTCCAGGGCCTTAAAAAATTTGATCGGTCTGGCACCTGGAAAGTCTGAAGACGCTCCTTGGAGTTTGGGCCTCTCTATGTGGCTAGGCAGTGAAAAAGTCTCACATATGGGGTGTAATTTTAAGTATACCTATAATGTGTGTTAGAAATAGCTTGTTAAAATGAAAACTTTTGTGGGAAAAATTTTTTGTTTCTCCTGACCTGGCACTTCAGGGACTTAAGAAATATGATAGGTAGTAAGGAAACTAGACTCATAATTTATCCTCCCTAAAATCCCAAAGGTACTCCTTGGATTTTGGGGCCCATCTATGTATCTAGGCTGTGAAAAAGTCTCGCACATGGGGAATCCTCTCACTTAGGAGGCATAGCAGAATGTGTTTTGGGGTGTAATCATAAGTATGTCTATGCTTCTTAAAATGGCAACTTTGTGTTAAAAAAAGACAATATTCCAAAAGGCTGTGACAAAAAATTACAAATTTAAAAGAACACACAATGCCTCTTACTAAATACCTTTTTAACACAACCTAAAATCATGACCATACAGGTCAATAGAATAGTCACATCATAAAACCATATTTTGTGGTGACACATAACTGATGAAAAGCACCCTGAAACTCGGATCTGTTCGAACACCAAGCTGGCCAATCTGGTATTGAAGGCCAGGTTCAAAAAGGTGTTTACCGAGCATCCCAATGCATTTCGGAGACAAATGTTTACTTCTTCCTCAGGGGGAAGGAAGGGCACAAAAATATACAATACAGCCGTGCAGTATTCAGAATTAAGGTATATAATCATTAAAAACAAAACAGGTATATCACAATTGAGCAGACATACAATACATACTTACAAAAAATGGTCAAGAGTAACAGAAACCTATGCAAGGTAAAAGCGTATTCCAACCAGATGTAGTTGCACGCCCAGCAAGCCGAACCATATGCAGCTTAGCTATGCACTCCCACACATGCAGGGACCGTACACAGTAATGGGAATAGTTTACCCATTAGGATGATCTATAAATTCATATAGGGCAGGATTAAAAAAAAAATCTAGGGAAGAGAAAAAAAAAATGAAAAAAACACAGGGGAGAATACTTAAGATGTATCAGCTACTTACTATAGCATATAGGAAGACCAGCAAGGGTGTGGAGGTGTTGAGGTATGCCATTCGGAGCCAAAGCATGGACTACCTCTCTTATATATGTGGTTGCTCGACCTACCGACTCGGAATGTACCACTGAAGGGTAGAGAAAAGAAAAACACCACAAGAGGCACAGCAGGAGTGCATCAGCCCAGGCCGCACCATAATACCAGATTGAACCTCCAATGAATACACACACACAAAGGCTGTTTATACAGGCAGCAGCTCGGGAGATGGGGATACGTATTTACTCACCTCCCAGGCTGTAAGGGTCACCCTGGCTTCACCTTCCGATGGTAAGACCGCACCAGAAGTTCTGTGGTGACATCATCATCCTCTGGTCTGTTCAATTCCATACAGCCAGTATTTACGAGCAAGATGAAATCGCTCCAATGATGAGCTGTATAAAAAGGAGACTGACCGTCTGCATTTACGCTTACCCGAACGAGGTTACAGCCATTCTTGTTTGAAGAGGGCATATAAAAAGACATCTGGAACTGTGAGACACGACTTCCTGTTTGCCCATAGAAAACCAAAAACCAACAACATGACAAGATTAATTACTTGATATTCTACCCAACATAAACAACTTAAACGTATTTTGGAAATGCACTGGCATCTCCTGACTATGGATCCAGTAGTGGGTCTTTTTGTTCCCACCAAACCAGCGGTCACCTATAGATGGGCACCCTCATTAGCAGACAAATTGAGCAATATAATAGCGCACACATACACAAAAAAAAAAGTTGCTTTCAAATCTTGCAAGGCTACTTGAAAACACCTGCTCTTATTAAGTAAATATGGGGATTTAGTCACACCATATGGCCATATTGTGCTTAAGCCCACCACTACGTCAAAGTACCCCATTTTCAGTGGGTCCTACACTATTCATAGAAAAGATAAATCATTAGCAGACAAACTCGTACAGAGTGAATTCAGGGGATCCTCACGGAGGGACCCCTGTAAATGTCCGGGCACCTTTCAATGTGGAGGCTGCCCCTATTGCCAATACATAGAGAAAAGACCATCCGCCCCACTACCTAATGGACAATTATTTAGTCCCAAACATTTTGTGAACTTCAAAACCCCCAATGTGGTGTACTTACTATTATGTAGTTGTTGGTGTTTCTATGTTGGCAAAACCCAGCAGAAGCTCTGGCAATGCATTTATCATCATGTGCTTAGCATGCATAAGTGCAACCCAGAGCTGTCCCTGGGTCGTCATGTTTCTTTAGTACATGTTCCTTCCCCACTGTCCGCTTTCTGCCCCTTGACATGGTACACCCGAGCCCCCGCAGAGGCAATCTCAATAAGCTTCTCCTCCAATTGAACTTGAGGCCAACAGGCCTCCGGGACTCAATGAAGCCTATAATATTAAACCCTTCTTGGAGGGCTTCTCATCTGGAGCCTGACATATGGATTTATAATGATCCTCATGGAAAGTTACTTACTTTATTGTGTAGATTCCCTCTGCCTAGGCGGTTAGCTTATTCCACCTAAACTGATCTCCTCCGCTGCCTTCTGTCATTTCCCGCTTATGCTCTTCTGTGCTATACTTGTCCCCCCTTTCCCTTTATTTATGTTACATAGTTACATAGTTTGTGAGGTTGAAAAAAGACATCAGTCCATCCAGTTCAACCTATGATGTGTGTAGGTGTTTTTGGTGTTAACCATACATTGTATACCCCTGTATGTTGTGGTCTTTTAGGTGCCCACCTAATAGTTTTTTTAAACTATCAATGCTCCCTGCTGATACGACTGCTTGTGGAAGAGAATTCCACATCCCCACTGCTCTGACAGTAAAGAACCCCTCACGTATTTTTAGCTTAAACCGTTTTTCCTCAAGTTTTAGTGAGTGGCCACGTGTCTTATTGTATTCCCTTTCTCTGAAAAGTTTGTTCTTTATGCTAGGGTCGCCAGTACAGTATTTGTACATGGATATCATATCCCCCCTCAATCGTCTCTTCTCCAGAGAGAATAAGTTCAGTGCTTGTAGTCTTTCCTCATAGCTGATGCCCTCCATTCCCCTAATTATTTTTGTTGCCCTTCTCTGGACTCTCTCCAGTTCCAGCACATCCTTCCTGAGGACCGGTGCCCAGAACTGGACAGCATACTCCAGATGTGGCCGGACCAGAGTCTTGTAGAGAGGGAGAATAATCTCTTTGTTTCTGGAGTGAATCCCCTTTTTTATACATTCCAGCATTCTGTTCGCTTTGCTTGCAGCGGCTTGGCATTGCATGCCACTGCCAAGCCTGTTGTCTACCAGTACCCTCAGGTCCTTTTCCATTCTAGACTCACCCCGAGGTTTCCCCCCAGAGAGTAACTTGCTTTCGCATTACTGATGCCCAGGTGCATTATTTTACATTTTTCAACATTAAACCTCATCTGCCATGTAGTTGCCCACCCCATTATTTTGTTCAAATCCTCTTGTAAGTTTTCCACATCTTGCATAGAAGATATTGGCATGCTTAGTTTAGTATCGTCCGCAAATACCGAGATTGTGCTGGATATCCCCTCCTCTAGATCATTTATGAATAAGTTAAACAGGATTGGCCCCAGGACAGAACCTTGGGGGACCCCGCTTTCCACACCCGCCCACTTCGAGTACTCTCCATTTATCACCACCCTCTGAACTCTCCCCTGGAGCCAGTTATCTATCCAGGTACTCACCTTATGGTCCATACCTACTATCCTTAGTTTGTACAGTAAGCGTTTGTGGGGAACGGTGTCAAAGGCCTTTGCAAAGTCCAGATACACCACATCCACAGGCTTACCTTTATCTAGATGGCAACTCACTTCATCGTAGAAGGTTAATACATTGGTTTGGCAAGAACGATTTTTCATGAATCCATGCTGATTACTACTAATAATACCATTTTCATTACTAAAGTCTTGTATGTGGTCCCTTAACATCCCCTCCAAAATCTTGCAGACTACTGATGTTAGGCTGATCGGCCTATAGTTACCCAGGATATATCTCGGCCCTTTTTTAAATATTGGTACGTTGGCTTTTTTCCAATCAGCTGGCACCATACCCGTCTGTAGACTATCCTTAAAGATCAAGAATAATGGTCTGGCAATCACCCGGCTGAGCTCTTTAAGAACCCTCGGGTGCAAGCCATCCGGTCCCGGTGATTTATTTATGTTAAGTTTCTCTAGTTTAGTTCTAAGTCTATCCTCTGTTAGCAATGGCAGTACTTCCTGAGGTGTATTATTTAGATTAGCCTTACCAGTTGGGTTAGTGTAGCCCCCGATTCTTTTGTGAAGACTGAAGAGAAGAAATTATTTAACACTTCCGCCTTTTCTCTGTCCTCTGTGGCCATATTTCCTTTGTCGTCTTTTATGGGGCCAATGTGTTCTGGCCTTGCTTTCTTACTGTTTATATACTTAAATCATTTTTTGGGGTTCTTTTTACTCTCTTCCGCTATATGTCTCTCGTGTTCTATTTTAGCCGCCTTGATTTCGTCTTTACATTTCTTATTACACTCTTTGTAATGCTTGTATGCTGCCAATGACCCCTCAGTCTTGTATTTTTTGAAGGCCTTTTCTTTAGTATTAATATGCATTTTTATGTTGGAGTTTAGCCACCCAGGTTTAGTTTTGCTCTTTTAAATTTGTTTCCCTTTGGAATGCACTGGCCAATCCCTTTGTTTAGTATGCTCTTGAAGCACTCCCATTTTTCCTCTGTGTTCTTTGTTCCCAGGGTTGTATCCCATTTGATATTTTCTAGCAGAGAGCGCAGTTTGGGGAAATTAGCTCTTTTGAAATTCAGTGTCTTAATATTACCCTTGTGTTTCCTATTACTATGATTAATACTGAAACTAATTGACCTATGGTCACTGTCTCCTAAGTTGCCCCGTATTTCTATATCCTTGATCAGGTCTGTATTGTTGGTAATCAGTAGGTCAAGTACCGCATTGTTTCTTGTTGGTGCGTTCACCATCTGACCCATAAAAGTGTCCTGAGTAGGGATGATCGAACGGTTCGGGTCCACCATCGGTTCGGCCCGAACATTGGGTGTTCGAGGTTCGGCCGAATTTAGAACTTTTTGCCCAAAAAGTTCGGAATTCGGCAACCAGAACCGCCCAAAATGCAATGCTTCAGGAAATGGGCTTTAAAAGCCCGTGATTGGACCAGAACCATTAGCAAAAGCCAATTGAGGGGGCAGGAGAATGCTAGGAATGTGATTGGAGTGACTAGGGGGTCCCTAGACCAATCATTAGTGAATACACCCCCCAGTATATAAGATCGCCCCCGCCATATTCCCAGCATTGTTATACTGGACATGGAAGAGAGTGGAAGCAGTTCTGTTAATTTTACTTTAAAAGTGTCATTTAGCTATTTTTAGTGTGAGGAAAGGGATATCTAGTGTAGTTAGAGTGCTCCTTTACACTTAAGTTAGCTTCAAAAATTTAGTTTCTGTAGGGAAAGTGTTAAGTGTCAGGGGACCGTAGTGTAGTGTAGGGTTAACTGACAGTGACTGCTATGGCAGGGTGACAAAACCCTTCCATAGCAGGGTGACCGCTATAGAGAAATTATCATTTCTCTGAGTTGCTTCGGGACAGGTATGTGGCTTCTCACCAGCAAGCATTTTTTATGCTGCAGGGGCTGCCACTGCCAGTGCTTTTTTGAGGACATGTTTGATGTCAGACATGACATCTGAACATGTGTATAGGGGGTATATATAGACATATATGTCTGAATATATACCCCTAGACATATATAGGTGTGATAGTAGCAGAAATAAATGCTTGCGCTAATGAAATCATTTACAGTAATATATTTCTGCTACTATCACACCTATATATGTCTAGGGGTATATATTCAGACATATATGCCTATATATACCCCCTATACACATGTTCAGATGTTTTGCCTGCCTCAAAAGAACCCCAAAAAATGCCAAAAAAACGCTAGCGTCAAAAAAAAAAATGCCCAGGTGTGTTTTTGCTGGCATTTTTTGGGGGGTTTTGGAGGCAGGCAAAACATCAGAACTTGTGCACAGTACCACTATACACAAGTTCAGATGTTTTGCCTGCCTCAAAAGAACCCCAAAAAATGCCAAAAAAACGCTAGCGTCAAAAAAAAAAATGCCCAGGTGTGTTTTTGCTGGCATTTTTGGGGGGGTTTTGGAGGCAGGCAAAACATCAGAACTTGTGCACAGTACCACTATACACAAGTTCAGATGTTTTGCCTGCCTCAAAAGAACCCCAAAAAATGCCAAAAAAACGCTAGCGTCAAAAAAAAAAAAAAAATGCCCAGGTGTGTTTTTGCTGGCATTTTTTGGGGGGTTTTGGAGGCAGGCAAAACATCAGAACTTGTGCACAGTACCACTATACACAAGTTCAGATGTTTTGCCTGCCTCAAAAGAACCCCAAAAAATGCCAAAAAAAACGCTAGCGTCAAAAAAAAAAAATGCCCAGGTGTGTTTTTGCTGGCATTTTTTGGGGGGTTTTGGAGGCAGGCAAAACATCAGAACTTGTGCACAGTACCACTATACACAAGTTCAGATGTTTTGCCTGCCTCAAAAGAACCCCAAAAAATGCCAAAAAAACGCTAGCGTCAAAAAAAAAAAAATGCCCAGGTGTGTTTTTGCTGGCATTTTTTGGGGGGTTTTGGAGGCAGGCAAAACATCAGAACTTGTGCACAGTACCACTATACACAAGTTCAGATGTTTTGCCTGCCTCAAAAGAACCCCAAAAAATGCCAAAAAAAACGCTAGCGTCAAAAAAAAAATGCCCAGGTGTGTTTTTGCTGGCATTTTTTGGGGGGTTTTGGAGGCAGGCAAAACATCAGAACTTGTGCACAGTACCACTATACACAAGTTCAGATGTTTTTCCTGACTGCAAAGAACCCAAAAAAATGCCTGCTATTAAACCGGCAAGGTGTTACAGCAGAGAAGCCATATTCCTGTGCTTAAAGTTTTCTAATACAAACGATCTTTTTTTTTATGGTTCTGGACATGCTACAGACCTGAAACTTCACATGTACACTTTTTAGACCCCCCAGATCTGAAATCCAAAGTAAAAATAAAAAAATCTCTTTTTTTTTTTTTTATAATTTTTCAATCATTGGCTTTTTTTATCAAAAATGACAATTTTTAAGAACTTTTTTTGTGTGATTTTGTGTCTGGGTGGTCTAAAAGGTGTACCTGTGAAGTTTCAGCTCTGTAGCATGTCCAGAACCCCAAAAAAAGATCATATAAGTGTAAAAGAGGGGTCCCACCATCCCTGCTCTACTGAAAAATGATCTTTTTTCTGGTTCTGGACATGCTACAGAGCTGAAACTTCACAGGTACACTTTTTAGACCCCCCAGACACTAAATCCAAAAAAAGTCATGCCTGCCTCCAAAAATGCCCGATAAATGCAAGAAAAAGCGCCGTAGAGAAGCCGTATACCTGTTCTAATAAAAATTATAAGAAAATGCTATTTTTTGGGGGGTTCTGGACATGCTACAGAGCTGAAACTTCACATGTACACTTTTTAGACCCCCCAGATACTAAATCCAAAGTAAAAATCAAAAAATCTCTTTTTTTTTTATAATTTTTCAATCATTGGCTTTTTTATCAAAAATGACAATTTTTAAGAACTTTTTTTTGTGTGATTAATAGTTAATGGGGCATGACCCAGAACCCTAGGCACTTTTTAGGGGCATTTATTGGGTTTTAGGGCTTAAAAATTGTGTTTTTTGATTACAGAAGTTCGGGTCCCATTGATTTCAATGGGGTTCTGAAATCCGAACCGAACTTTCGTGAAGTTCGGGTGTTCTGGTCGAACCGAACTTTTCAAAAGTTCGATCATCCCTAGTCCTGAGGAACATTTAGGAACTGCCGAGCCTTGGCTGAGTGCGCGGTCTCTTCTGCCCAGTCTATATCTGGATAATTAAAGTCCCCCATTATAATGACATTACCCATCCTTGCTGCCAATCCTATCTGCAAAAGGAGGTCCGCCTCCCCCTCCTCCCTCTGGTTGGGGGGCCTATAGCATACGCCCAATATTACCTTCCCCATAGTGCCTTCCCTTTTAAGTTCAACCCATAGGGATTCTGCCTCGTCCCTAGCTCCATTATTAAATATCATCCCTCCTATTTACCTGTACACTGTTCTGAATGTACAGACATACCCTCCCCCTTTTTTTACCTTCTCTATCCCTGCGATAAAGGGAATACCCCTGAATGGTCGCCATCCAATCATGAGAGCTGTCAAACCAAGTCTCAGTTATCCCCACAAAATCGAAGTCCTCCTCACACATCAGCAGCTCCAGCTCTCCCATCTTGTTGGCCAGGCTTCTGGCATTGGTATAAAAACCTCGTAATTTTGACCGGTTGCCTATATCCTCGTTCGATGTTGTTTTTAGGCTGCTCTTGTGATTTTTCCCCATACTCAACCTGGGTTTAGGAGCTCTGAACACCCTATTGCTAATGCCCCCATTTGTGCCCTCTGAACCTTACTTTCCACTGGCTAATTCTACATCTGTACCCTCCCCCCCATCACCTAGTTTAAAAGCCCCTCTAACTTTTCGGCCATCTTCTCATTCAGTACGGCTGCACCCTCCCCATTTAGGTGCAATCCGTCCCTACCATAGAGCTGGTGGCTGACTGAGAAGTCGGCCCAGTTCTCCAGGAACCCAAAACCCAAATGTCTCTGTCCTGCCTCTGACTAAGACGTTTGAACATATACTTGCAATTTTTAGTTAAGTGCTCTTCTCCCTCTATGAGCTTTAGGATTTTATGATTGATAATATTGCTTCTGCTTTTTTTTTCCTTTTGCAACCTGCTTATGGTCTCTGTAATTTGTACTTGTATGTAATTTGACTTATATGATTCTCATCAGATGTGATTGCCGCCTAGCTGTTGTCCACTAGATGTCGCTATTCCTTCTCTCCCTGGACTGCCCAGCACACCTAGGCCATGAGAGCTGATTGTATGGCTTTGGAGGCGATGGCTGACTGACATGTCGTCACCCCCATGGAGATGTATACGTCTCCACCCCGCTCTCGTGTTGGCTGACGTGACCAGCATCTATGTGTCGGGGCTTCTGTCCCTTAGATGATGACGTGATCGCACGACTTCTGGTGCGGTCTTACCATTGGGACGTGAAGCCGAGGTGACCCGTACAGTCCAGGATGTGGGTAAATACATATCTCCATCTCCCGAGCTGCTTCCTGTATACACAGCCTTTGTGTGTGTGTATTTATTGGAGGTTTAATCTGGTATTATGGTGCAACCTAGGCGGATGCACTCCTGCTATGCCTCTTGTGGTGCTTTTCTTTTCTCGCACCTCCCGTGTTACATTCTGGGGAGGTAGGTGGAGCAACCACATATATAAGAGAAGGAGTCCATGTTTTGGCTCCATATGGTGTACCTCCACTTACCTCCACACCATGGCTGGTCTTCCTATATGCTATAGTAAGTGGCTGATACATATTGACACAGTATTCTCTGTAATGATATCCCATACTGGACACACAAAAAGCTGTAGCAAGAGGCCATGTTGTTCAGTCATTATAGGTCAGTCATGACAGTCTTGCAGAACAGTTACACATTGCCACAGTGATTACCCCCTCCCTCCTCCTCTAATTCATTGAATGTATAAGTTCTACACTTCAAAAGAGCTGTTATCTCAGCTCAGAGTCATAAAAAAACAACACTTAGGCCTGTGCACAGCTGTAAACCACTGATTGAGTCCTGGCAGGATGTCTGTTTTTTCTGCCCAGGCCTATCGTAAAACTTTGACCAAATCCATTAAGAATAACCAGAACTAATGGGGAGCATAAAAGGCAATCATAGAGCTCTGCCCAATTCAAAACTTAACAAATCCACTCATGATTTCTAAACTCAGACAGGAGCATGACACATTAATAATAAATATATATTTGAATGAGAAATGTTGTACTGAACTAAATAAGGTCATACATGACCACACTAGCACATATAGAAGGGAAGATAGCTGTCAGATATTTCCTTCGTGACAGGTTTATCTGAGCTACCCTGTGTGTAGTATCCCTGGATGCGAAATTCAATGCTGAACAATAATCTATCAGTTTCATACATCTGTAAAATGGGTCCGCATCCATTCCACAATTTGGTGGAACCTTTACAGACCCATTGATTTTCAATTCCAGTCTGAAAAATTAGACAGCTAAGAATTTAGTATTCTGTGTCTGAAGGTACAGTACATTAGGCATTCACAGGATACAGAAGTAAGTGTCGGCCAGTATAGGCCCCAAAAATTAGCCCACATGGGTTTACCTGACAGCTAAGAACGTAGTATTTGGTGGCTGGAGGTACATTAGACATTCACAGGATACAGAAGTAAGTGTCGGCAAGTATAGGCCCCAAAAATTAGCCCACATGGGTTTTCCTGACAGCTAAGAATGTTGTATTCTGTGGCTGAAGGTACATTAGGCAATCACAGGATAAATAAGTAAGTGTCGGCCATGAAAGGCCCCATAAATGAGCCCACATGGGTTTACTTGACAGCTAAGAACGTAGTATTTGGTGGCTGGAGGTACATTAGGCATTCACAGGATACAGAAGTAAGGGTCTGCCAGCACAGGCCCCAAAAATTAGCCCACATGGGTTTACCTGACAGCTAAGAACGTAGTATTTGGTGGCTGAAGGAACATTAGGCATTCACAGAAAAAATAATTGTCGGCCATGAAAGGCCCCAAAAATTTGGCATTCCATGGACATAAAAAAATGCCATTTATGCCGCTGTATTTAGCGAAGACAAGGGCCAGGAATTGTTGTGGGTGGAGGGCGGTCTGGCGGATATTTGTGGCCTGTCATGAGGAATTTCAATGAAACATGGTGTACTGGTCACATGTGTTGAATTCCTCAGAGATCCATGCCTCATTCATTTTTATAAATGTGAGGTAGTCTACACTGTCGTGAGCTAGGCGAGTGCGCTTATCGGTCACGATCCCCCCTGCTGCGCTGAATGTCCTTTCGGACAGGACACGGGTCGGGGGCAAGCCAACAGTTCCATTGCAAATTGTGCAAGCTCTGGCCAGAGGTCAAGCCTGCCCACCCAGTAGTCCAGGGTTTCATCATTCCTCAGAGCGTCCACATCGGCAGTTAACCCAATGTAGTCAGAAATCTGTCAGTCAGATGCTGGATCGGGAGTACAGCTGTCGATGGTTCGGCTGAAAGAAGGATCTCATATCTGAAGTGACCAAGACATCTTCAAACCGCCCTCTTCTTGCAGGCGCTGATGGATTGCTACCCACAACTATCTCTCTGTGACTGGAAATTCCTCTGCCAGCGCACACAAAAGCAGAATGCAGCATTTCCCACAGCAAGGCCTGAAAGTGCTGCATTCTGACCGCCCTCTGTGATTGTGGTAACATTTCCGCCATTTTTTGTTTGTACCGGGGGTCTAAGTACGTTGCCACCCAGTACTGGTCCTTGGCCTTTATGCTTTTTATACGGGGGTCCCCCTTAAAATACAGGAGCATGAAGGCCCCCATTCACACTAAACTGGAAGTGGTCTAGTGGCCTTCTTCCAGCTCATCATCCAGGATAATGTTGTCCTTGTTCTCCTCCCCCCATCCACGGATAACACCAGGCATCCCAGAAAGGTTTAAAGCATGCTCTTCTTGCTCCTCCTCATCCCCCCGGCACCATCCTCCTCTGACTCCTCTTCAGACATCTGTTGTTGACTTCCTCATCTTTCTGCTCCTGCTCCTAGACGTCTTGATCAATGACACGACGCAATGCACGCTCCAGAAAGAAGGCATAAGGTACGATGTCACTGATGCCTGCCCGTGACTGACCAGTTTGGTGATCTCATCGAATGGCCGCAGAAGTCTGCATGCGTCCCGCATGAGCAGCCACTGGCGAGGTGAAAAAAACCCAAGCTCCCCAGAACCTGTCCTGCCGCAGAGTTTGTACAGGTAGTCGCTAACAGCACGTTTCTGCTGGAGCAGCCTATCAAGCATATGCAACGTTGAGTTCCATCGCATCGGGCAGTCACAAATAAGAGGCCTGACGGGCATGTTGTGTCACCGCTGAATGTCAGCAAGGCGAGCCATAGCTGTGTAAGATTTTCCTGGCCTGCCGCAAGACGTCCTGGACCCCAGGGTATTTGGCAACGAATCGCTGCACCACCAAGTTCAGGACGAGTGCCATGCATGGCACGTGTGTTATTTTGCCCTGTTTCAGCACGCTCAGCAGATTGGCACACCACTTTACCAACTGTCAAATTCAGCTGTGTCAGCCACTGATCTGCCTGTGAATGCAAAGCTGAAAGGAGTACAGGACCAGTGTGGCTCTTGGCTTCCAGGCACAACAGACGCAGCACAGCATGTCAACGTCTCACCTGGCATGTGGAATAGGTTCTGGGGATCCTGGGCGGCGCAGTGGAAGGTAGCAGCAGAAAAGGAGGAGTCAGCCGAGTAGGAGAGGGAGGATGGAGGAGGAGGAGAAGAAGAGGCAGGCCTGCATGCAATCCATGGCGGTACAACCAAATCTTCACGGGTGTCACGGTTTACATGCTTGATGGCCGTCAGAAGGTTCCCCCAGTGGGCAGTAAAAGTGATATACCTTCCCTGCCCGTGTTTGCTAGACCATGTGTCTGTGATCAGATGTATCTTGGCACCAACAATGTGTGCCAGAGATATATTCACTTGCCGCTGAACATGGCCATACAGCTCTGGAATGCCCTTCTGCAAGAAATATTTCCTGCCTGGGACCTTCCATTGTGGTGTTCCAATGGCCACAAATTTACGAAAGGCCACCAGTTGATATGGCAGTAGTTGGTGGGCTATCAGTTCCGACAAGCCAGCAGTCAAACGTTGGGCAAGAGGGTTATCCGGCGTCATCATTTTTTTTACGCTCCAACATTTGGGCCACAGAAGCCTGCCTTTTTCCAGAACAACGTGATGACGGCATCATGGAAGGTGGAGTGGAGGACAATTGTGAGGAGAGAGGAGAAGGAGAAGAGGCTGGATGGTGAGAGCCTGAAGTGTGGCTTTGTGGGTTCTGACGGTGTTGCTCCCACTGGGCTCGGTGATGGGAGTTCAGATGCCTTCTTAAGGCAGTCGTCCCTAGGTGAGTGTTGGGCTTACCGCGACTTATGCGTTGACTGCAAAGTCTGCAGATGGCAACACTGTTGTCAGCAACGGACACATTAAAGAAAGCCCACACTGCGGAGCCATGTGTCGGCGTCCTGGGAGCGCCAGATGTGACTGTACATGGTTGATGGCTCGCTCCTGGTACATTTGCAGTCTACTTTGTACCTCTTGTTCAATGCAAGTTCTGCCTGCCTCTCCTCCCTATCTGCCGGTCCATCTCTCCCTCTATACTCCCCTCCTCTTCCTCTCTTGTGGCCACCCATGTGCCGTCCATAGACACGTCATCATCCACGTCACCTTCCCCACCACTAACATTCGAGATCTCGGAGTAGGCAGCAACAGCGGGGCTGATCTGGGTACTGTCGTCAGACTGCTGAGTCGCAGCTGTTGCTACCTCCTCTTCCTGATCCGATGCCAACAATGGCTGCGCATCACAAATGTCTTGTGATGGATCGGAAAATAATTCCAGTGACTTGGAGGGTATGTAGTGGTGGTGGTGTATGTGGTAGTATCTTTGGAGGTGCACACAGCAGAGAGCGAAGAGGGTGCAGATAGAGAGGATGAGGAGGGTGCAGAAGAGGAAGGCTGAGTGAGCCACTCAACCAAGTCTGGTGCGTTCTTTGATGTAATCGAACGCACCTTCTGAAACTTCACACTTTGGCTCCGGCCTACTGCTCCTGCCCTACCCCTACCAACCCTGCGTAAGTGTCTGCCTCTTCCTCTGCCTGTCATGTTTTTAAATTACCCTGTGACAAAAGTCTCTAGAGAATCGCAGTATATCTGGAAAAAGGAATATAACACCCCGCTTCAATCTGTGGTATTGGGGGGCCACAGGATTATCACACCAGTTCTACAAATAATTGGCCAGTAACTGTTTTCACTGTGTGTAGCACAGTTAACACAGCAAAAGAGGCCAATTTTTTTCAGGACTAAAATACAATCTTAGAAAAGTATACTGTTAAATAACACCCCACTTCAATATGTGGTATTGGGGGGCCACAGTTTTATCACACCAGTTCTACAAATAATTGGCCAGTAACTGTTGTCACTGTGTGTAGCACAGTTAACACAGCAAAAGAGGCCAAAATTTTTCAGGACTTAAATACACTCTTAGAAAAGTATACTGTTAAATAACACCCCACTTCAATATGTGGTATTGGGGGGCCACTGGTTTATCACACCAGTTATTCCAAAAATTGGCCAGTGAGTTTGGCACTGTGTGTAGCAGAGTTAACACAGCAAAAGAGGCAATATTGTTGCAGGACACAAATACACTTGTAAAAGTATACTCAGTTAACAAACCGCTTCAATCTGTGGTATTGGGGGGCCACTGGTTATCACACCAGTTGTTCCAAAAATTGGCCAGTGAGTTTGGCACTGTGTGTAGCAGAGTTAACACAGCAAAAGAGGCAATATTGTTGCAGGACACAAATACACTTGTAAAAGTATACTCAGATAACACCCCACTTCAATCTGTGGTATTGGGGGGCCACTGGTTTATCACACCAGTTGTTCCAAAAATTGGCCAGTGAGTTTGGCACTGTGTGTAGCAGAGTTAACACAGCTAAAGAGGCAATATTGTTGCAGGACACAAATACACTTGTAAATGTATAATCAGATAACACCCCACTTCAATATGTGGTATTGGGGGGCCACTGGTCTACCACACCAGTTGTTCAAAAAATTAGCCAGTGAGTTTGGCACTGTGTGTAGCAGAGTTAACACAGCAAAAGAGGCAATATTGTTGCAGGACACAAATACACTTGTAAAAGTATACTCAGATAACCCCCCACTTCAATATGTGGTATTGGGGGGCCACTGGTCTATCACACCAGTTGTTCAAAAAATTGGCCAGTGAGTTTGGCACTGTGTGTAGCAGAGTTAAAACAGCAAAAGAGGCAATATTGTTGCAGGACACAAATACACTTGTAAAAGTATACTCAGATAACACCCCACTTCAATATGTGGTATTGGGGGGCCACTGGTATATCACACCAGTTATAATACATTAAAAGTGCTTTTGTCACTTTTTGTAGTATTGCTGCAGCTACGCTCATTCACCACACCAGTCACAATGCTGCACAGTGCACAATACAAATCCACTATAATATGCTTTCTATATTACAAAGTATATTATACCGTGGATTACACCCATATATACTGCACTGCACACCTATACCAAATAAATAGCAGCCCTTAAAATTACTTTTGTGGACATTAACCACTTAAGCCCCGGAAGATTTTACCCCCATTCCGACCAGGGGGTATTTTGCGATTCGGCACTGCGTGACTTTAATGGACAATTGCGCGGTCGTGCGAAGCTGTACCTAAACAAATTTGGCGTCCTTTTTTTCCCACAAACAGAGCTTTCTTTTGGTGGTATTTGATCACCTGTGCGATTTTTTGATCACGCGCTATAAACAAAAAAAGAGCGTCAATTTTGCAAAAATAGCAATATTTTTCACATTTTTTTATATGAAATTTCCCCAAAAAAAATGTAAAAATCAAAATTTTCTAACATTTTCGGCCAATTTGTTTTATGCTAACTATGTTTGGTAAAAAAAAATTGCAAAAAGCGTATTTTGATTGGTTTGCGCAAAAGTTATCGCATTTACTAACAAAGGGAAAGATTTTTGTCATTTTTGTTGTTTTTTTTTTAACGCGTAATGGCGGCGATCTGTGATTTTTTTTGCGGTAC
The DNA here is from genome assembly GCF_965119305.1 of Pelophylax lessonae. Lineage (NCBI taxonomy): Eukaryota > Metazoa > Chordata > Amphibia > Anura > Ranidae > Pelophylax > Pelophylax lessonae. Next base: position 442,301,523 of record NC_138771.1, read on the forward strand.
TGCGACATTGGGGCGGACAGATCGGACCCTTGACTGACATTTGTGACACTTTTGGGTTACCAGTGACATTTCTACAGTAATCAGTGCTATATATATGCACTGTTACTGTAAAAATACACTGGTAGTGAAGGGGTTAACTTTATTTGGGAGGGAGGGGCTGTGTGTATCCCTAGGGGCGTGCTTTCTACTGTGATTGGCTGTGGCTTGAGCTGTAAGGACACTGATCAACGGATCTACATACTAGATCCGTGTGATCAGTGTCTTTACAGCGAGGAGAATGACAGGAGGCTTGTTAACACAAGCTGCCTGACATTCTCCCTCTCCCCCGCCGATCGCCGAGTGACCGGCGGACATCGGGTCCGCCGGTCACACGCGCGGGGGGGGGGGTCCGTGACCACGCGGGAGCAGGAGCGCGCCTCCGGCGGCGCGCGCTCGCTCCCTAGACCCTCACAAGCTAGTGACGTAGCCCTACGTCACTTTGCCTGTGAGGGGCTGACTGCCGACGTAGATCGGCGTTAGGCAGTCGGCAAGTGGTTAACAGAGCGATTTGTGTCACTGCCGATCTCGATCTGTCCCTGATGAACACTGCATACCTGTCCCTAAACTGAACAGAAACTGTACATCTATGCCAAATACCAGCCCTGAAAAGGACTTTTGTGGATCTTAACAGAGCGATTTGTGTCACTGCCGATCTCGATCTGTCCCTGATGAACACAGCATACCTGTCCCTAAACTAAAAAGAAAGTGTAGTAGACCTATATCAAATACCAGCCCTGAAAAGGACTTTTGTGGATCTTAACAGAGCTATTTGTGTCTGGCAATCTGTCCCTGATGCGCACAGCCAACCTTTCCCTATGCTGGCAAAAAGCAGAATGTGAAATGGCCGCCAGCTCTGGTCTATTTATAAGGTAGGGGGTATGTCCATGTGCTGAAATGTTTCAATTGGCTGTCCCGTTTCACCTGACGGCTGTGTCATGGGTCAAAGTTCTCCCCCATGTAAACTAATATGGCCGCCACGAACATCGGCAAAAGTCCGCCTTTTTTTGAACTTGCAAACAAACAAAATTCGCCGCGAACTGACCGCCGGTCGAACCGCAAGGCCATCTCTAGAGCTAAACTATGCATTGCCCATGCATAAATGGCCAGCAGACTCAGAATGACCAAAAAATGGCCTTTTTTTAATCGCTTCAGCTCTGGAAGGTTTACCCCATTCATGACCAGGCCATTTTTTGCGATACAGCACTGCATTATTTAAACTGACAATTTTGCGGTCGTGCGACACTGTACCCAAGTAAAATGTATGTCCTTTTTTTCCCACAAATATAGTTTATTTTGGTGGTATTTGGTAACCTCTGTGGTTTTTATTTTTTGCGATATAAAAAAAATAAGTTTTGAAAAAAAAAACATATTTTTTTACTTTCTGCTTTAAAAAACATATCCAATAAAAAAATTTAAAAAATCTAATTTCTTCATCAATTTAGGCCAAAATGTATGCTGCTACATATTTTTAGTAAAAAAAAAATCCCAATAAGCATATATTGATTGGTTTGCGCAAAAGTTTTAGCGTCTACAAACGATAGGATAAATTTATAGAATTTTTATTTTATTTTTTTTTTTAACTAGTAATTGCAGTGAGCAGGGACTTATACCAGGACTGCAATATTTCAGCAGATAAATCGGACACTGTCACTTTTGACACTTTTGGAACCAGTAATACAGTGATCAGTGATAAAAAAATGCACTGTCACTGTACTAATGACACTGGCTTGGAAAGGGTTAACATTAGGGGCGATTAAAGGGTTAAATGTGTTCCTAGGGAGTGCTTGTTAACTGTGTGTGGGGTGCTTGTACTGTGGGAAAGCAGAGATCCGTGTTTCTACTTAGCAGAAACACAAGATCACTGCCTTCCCTTGTCACAGAATGGCGATCGTCATTCTGAATGTTCCTTGAATGATTGGCGGGTCTCGGCAGACATCAGGTCCAGACTGGGAATTGCAGAATCACGTACCTGTACAGTAGCTGCCCCCCGCAGTAAATACGAGGTTGAACCAGCCATATAAAAAGGGGGGGGTGGGTGCAGGGCAGATATAGTGCCAGTGTATTGATATGAATAGTGCCAGTGTATTGAGAAGAATGGGGAAAGCTGACATAAGGAATCTGAGTGTAATAGGTCTAACAGAGTGCCAAATAAAATAAATATAAAAATCCTAAGTCTAAAGTTTTTTTTCTTCAGCTGGTTACAACAAGCTGGGTCAAAGACAGCCAACCCATTTCAGGGGCTGCACAATCTCCCCTTTATCCGGGCTGGGTGAGATTGTGCAGAATGTTAAATGAGTTTAAAAGTTGTCCTAAGCAGACTGATCTGCAGGCAGAGGATGTTATAAACAACAGTCAGTGCTGGTGTTCACAGTAGAAGTGGCAAGGATGGGGAAAACTGAATATGGATAGACTAGGAAACTGTACTTAATATCTGATTTGTAGCTCTTTGGGAAATCAATCCTTTTGCTGCTTTTTTATTTATATTTGAGACATTTGTATATCTAATTTTTTTCTGTGGTGATTTAATGTCTTGGCTTACCTTTAAAAAAAGATGGCCTTTTGTTTCTGGATAGAGGTCTGTGTATTTGGCATTTTTCATTTACCTCAATGTCCAAGGCAAAATAGTATCCAGTCAATTGCACATGCATCATGTGACCAAATCTTCACACATGGACAATTGGCTCCAATCTCCAACTTCTGGATCAAGTCATGTAATAAAATAGTGATGTGATGACTACATTCAGTACATTGTGAGGTGTGAACATCACTTAAGAGTTTCAACTTTGCTCACAATACACCCAATCAGATATGAATTTGCATTGGTTGGCATGCTAAAAAAATGCAAAATGACTAGTCCTTTTAACAGCTATTATTAATAAATGTTCTGCATCATTTCTCCTTCTGTTCAATCAGGAACAGCTAATCTTTCTCCTCTATCTTGTCACTGTCACACTGATATAATACTTGAACAGGAGATAGAGATGGTGTGGGGGACACGCGTGACAGGGCACAGCACATTAACATGGCTCTCTGTCCTTTCTTGGGAGTTTATTAATCTGGACAGCAGAGGTGTATTATACAAGAATGAAGTTACAGAACCAAAATGTGGAATCAGACCAGGTTTAGAGTAGAGAAAGAGAACAATTGGAGGGATAAAAAAAAAAGAGTATGTGTCAATAAAAAAAGGGTTTAAGTAAGCTAAGATAAGCCTAAATAACAATACTTAGAAAGGAGCAATATGAAAGTGAAAACAGTTATGAGAGCCACAGATGGAGATGGTAGATGGAGATGCCCTGCTGGGAAGAACAGACGAAGGATACAGTGCCCTGGGACCCACCACTGTTTTAGTGTGATTTACTTGACTCACGGAAGCAGGTCGCCTACAGATGAGAACTTGGTAAGATCTTAGTGGTAAGATAGAAGGATTGGCATTGTTGCATAAATTCTCCTAAACAAATTTTTGTGAGCATTAATGAGAATTATTAACATTTGGAAGAGCTTGTTATTGTCTTTTCTGTAGTCTTGAAGTGCCTGATCCTGACATCGTATGAAGCATGAAATATGAGTTGGGAACAGGGTTAAATGTACTGTACATTCTTACAAACTCTAAAAATAATTATAATAATAATAATAATGAAAAAAATCCAACATGTAGCTCCTACCCCATTTATTTGTCACTATTTATGCAACCCCCAAAAAAGTTGCAAATTTTACAAAATAAAATAAAAGTGAAAAAATCTGAATGCCTGCTGTTCATTATCCACAACCAGGGATTTTTTTTCTTATAGAATAGGTGCAGGAACCACACCACCCCCATTGCCCCCCCCCCCCCTCGTAAATACCAGGAGCACATTATATGCAGAGTCCAGGAGTGCACCATGTACAGAGTTCAGGGGTGCACTATGTGCGGAGTGCAGAGTTCAGGATTGTACTACCTACAGAGTGCAGAGTTCAGGACGTCAAGGTGTAAAAAGTGCAGAGTTCAGGAGTCTGAAATGTTGGCAAACAGAGTTCCAGAGACACCTTTTTTAGTTGTGTGTCCCGCAAGCCATTAGATCATGCACTTTATGCAAGGGTCAAGATTGGAGTGTATGAAGTTATGTTCAGGTAAGGAGTGCGGTGTATGTGACAGTATGTACAGGAAAGGCATGTGGTGCATATGACAGGAAAAGGGTGCAGCATGTGCAGGAAAAGAATGTAAAATGCATGGCGCTATGTGTAGGGTGTATGACGGTGGGTAGTATGTGCAGAAGAGGAGCGCGGAGTGTATGATGGCAGGTAGTATTTGCAGATAGAGGAGTTCAGGTAGTATAAAGGTGCATAGTATTAATGAGCCCTAATTCAATACTCCATCACTGCAGTGGCTACTGGACAGTGGCATGCATAGAGGCAACTAATGTTAGTTGTAGACACATTGCACCAGTGCCTACCAGTGGTGTTAATCATATCCTATGAGGAGGGAGCAGAGGGCACACAGCGTGTCTCAGGAGCATGCCCGCATTAGTACCCCCATAGTAAGCAGCTTGCTATGTTGGCATTTGGAAAAGAGGAGTGGACAGCACTGGCAGGGGCCCCCAGAAGAGGAAGTAACATCTTTATTATAATGGGGGACAAAAAAATTACCTTTAAAACAACTTTACCATTTCTAGATGTTTCTTTTAACAATGAAAATCTTTACTTTTTAAGGTCAGGTCCACTTCAAGTAATGCTTGTAGCAATGATGAAATGCAAGGTGCCTTAACCTATAGTAACAAATCCGAAAACAGTTTTTTTTTATCTAAGGATGTCTGCTTTTTTGATGTCCACAAACTATCTCATATAAAGAAAAGAAAAAACTTTCTGGATTATTCAGTGTTTCCTTTTCACCCTTTTGAAATCTCATTAGTGACAACATTTTGACCGCCTCAAACCACTGAAATACTCTTCTATGCTTCTACGTTATCCTGCCTTGTCTCCTATTTGATTAGTATCAATCCATTCATTACCTGTTGGCTGACAATCTAACTTCCCAATCTTTTATTTATAAGATGGGCATTGCTGACTGTTTGCATGACAGCTAAAACTCTTTAACTATATGTGAGTAAATGTAAATGTTACTTCAAAAGACAACAAGATTAGTGTTCATAGCTGCCCACAAGTACTAAAGGAATTCTAGAAACAATCATTAAATAAACACACTATTCTATTGTTAAGATGTCCATAAAATGTTCTAAGAGTAATACAGGCACCTTAATGCAGATCTTCCTTCACAGAAACCGATAGTGATAAACTTAAATAATCTGGCTCAGCTTGTCTACTGATTACATATGATAGGCCAGGGGTGTCATTTACTTCCCCTACACATAATGATTATTACTTGACACATCAAAAATAGGTGATGAAATGAGATCAGAGAGTGATCATTGTCTAAAAGTCTTAGCTATTCTGACATCAAAGTTCCCTTTGATGTACAGACAGTTATTACTTGTCAAAGACAAGACTCAAAACTACGTGTTACATACATATCATTACATACCTCCAAGACTGCTTGACCAATGCTGACCCTGATTGACCTGACTAGATTCTTGTTTGCTACCTGCGGAACCCCTAGTGTACAGTCTCCATACTGTAGTCTTCCTGGCCTCATGCACCCCTTGGTGTGGCGATTCTGAGGGACACAACTTCGTGCCAGCTCACAGAAAAGAACTCTGGGGCCATTGGAGCTTTGATATCATCAGGAGCTCTAGTGAAGACCAGCTGGTGCTTAGACTCCATCCCTCAGGTAAATCCATTCCATCTGCAAGGAGACTGTGCAATAACAGCAAGACTCAGCCATGCAGCTAGCTCCTAGGGACATTACATAGATTGATGAGCTTTGTAAACTGATCTCTGTGCTCAAAAGGTGCAAGATGTGCAAAGGTCATACCTGCTGTGTTTTCAGCTGCGTTTTTTGTTCCTAATGCCTCCTACACAAGATTGGAACCAAAAATTCTCCTTCCAGATTATAGAGGGTTCAGGGTTTTTCAAAGTGTATGTCTTCTACACTTTTCCAAATGTCCCAGAATCCCCCCCCCCCCCTTCCCTTAAAGAATGCACTTGATTGGGTTTTTCTCCCTCCTCCATGGACAACTGCAAGTTTAGGCATTCCATCTTATGGATCAGGGTAGTGAGGTCCTGACTGAGGTTTCATATCTGTTTGAGACCCTGGCTGAGCTTTATGATGATCCCTGTCAAGCACTTACCACAGAGTCCAATTTTTTAAATCTGCATCAGGATTTTCAGGAGTGCATCACTGATTTTTGTCAGTGGAGTGTAGACATCCAGTGGAATGATGCAGCACTCAAGCACCAGTTTTATCTTTGACTCTGAGTAACTGGAAGATGAACTTGTCATAGTCGGATTCCCTGACACCTTCAATTAACTTTTCTGACTGGCCACCGAGATCAGCCTTCGAGAACAGAGGCTAGAAAAGATGGGAAATTATCCACCCGGGTTGACTTACTTTCCTCTACCTATAGCAACAGATTCCTTATATTTGCAATGCCTTCTCACTTCCCTAAACCCATGCAACTGGGCATGGCCTAACCTGCCTTGTCCTCAGAGGAATGTTTGCATCACCAATAGGGAAGCCTTTGCCTTTTCTATGAAGACATACAGTAGGTCCCTTTCATCTTGAGGTGGTCTTGGCTGTAGATCTACAGCCTCAGCATCAACTGGTATTTGTGGAAGATTACTTTCTGCTCTGACTACTGTTGCCATCTATGCTTGTCTAATCAGAAGGCTCCTATGATTTCAAAGGGTAAGGGGCAGAGACACTCCCTCCGTATCTGTGATTGCCCTATCGAGTTCCTTCCCGGTGCCATTATTCCATTTGGATTAATCTATTCCTTGTTTGAACCCAAAATGGTTACCATCAAGAGTTAGGAGAATTAGCGGACCTTCCCACTAAATGTCATGTTATGCTGCCTGACTCCTTCCCCCTCCCTTTCTTACAAAAGGACATTATTATTAATGTTTTTTTTCCTCTTTTTACAAAGTACTTTATTCGTGCTGCAAAGTGAACATCTGTGTTTCTCACCTAAGTAGACTTTCTCCCCACCCCCTGCAGTAAGGAGCCCTGTGGCACATTGGCACAGGCACAGGGTTTCACACACATAATGACTGCGTCTGCTACCATGGAAGTCTAATATTATACCTGTCTTTGTGAATGCATGGAAATTCCTCTCCTTGTGCACAGATGTCCTGATGGCTCTGGCAGATCCAAAAGGTTAGGCAGAGTTTGTGGGTGCATCTCCGCATGCGACATAATGGTGCTTGAGTAAGTGGTGAAGCCAACTGGGAGGTGGGCTATATTTTCAAGAAGGAATTCATCTGGCTATCCTTTTTCCCTTTGAATCGAGTATTTTGTTCATTGAAAAGAACATGTCAAGAACAACTACCCACTTCCTCTCACCTCTGAACTGTTTCACAGAACATTTGTACCACCAGAATCTTCAGTGAGCTAGATCTAAAAACTTATAAGAATCATAAAAAAGGACAGGTGGAAGATGGCTTTTTATACTATATTGAGGCATTTCGAACATCTTGGCATGTGTTTTGGTGTTTGCAATGCCCTGGCAACACTGCAACACTTTGTTAATTACATATACATAGAAATGAAAAATGTGATGGCAGAAAAAAGATCAAGTGGTCCATTGGTCTACCCCATTTTTTTTTAAATTGTATATGTTTTTGTATTTTCTTGTTTGCTTTTGTTTTTGTTAAATGTAATTTTCCTGGGACTTCATGATTGCTTGCCGGGATGATAACCTAAGCTCAACTTTCTTAGAAGAACATAGAGTCCACTGCTGAAAGGTCTTGGTCCATTCCCCTACTGTAACAGCTGTGTGTCCAGATTGAGAAAGGTGAAATTGAAATTCTTTAGACTCATTATTTCCCACAACAGTGTCTCCATGGATCCTAAAAAGATTTCTGCTGTCCTGTGGACTGGTCCACTGCTTCCAGCAAAAAGGGAGTCCAACACTTCCTGGGCTTCGTTCATTTTCACTGCAAATTCATCTGGAATTTCTCCACCGTAGTGACCCTTTTGACTAAGCTTACCAGTATGCACACCTCCTTCTTCTTGTTATTTGAAGCCCAGTCCACCTTTGACAAATTCAAGCTGTTGTTACCTCTGATGAACCTAAAAAAAGCCAGATCCTGTGTTTTTTAATCTGGAGATTTTAATCTGGAGATTGATTCCTCTTAAAAAGTACTGGGTACAGTCCTTCCTAAAGTTCTGACCCTATGACTCTTCTGCATCCCACTGCCTCCTTCTCCCAGAAGATGACCTCTACTGAGAGGAACAGAGGCCAAAGAAAGCCTCTTGCAACCAAGGTGGTCCTAGAACAGTGGAGTTATTCACTGAAAGGAGCTGCCCATCATCTCCTAATCCTAACTGATCATTAAAACCTAGAATACTTAAGGATTGCCAGGAAGCCAGACAGGTCATTTTCTTCTTCCACCTGACCCTTTTACCCTGAGACTAAGTATGCACAGTCCTTTGCCTTCAACTCATGTTTCCCAACACCTCCGCTTGACACGATCCTCTCTGATCAGAATCTCCTCCTGCTGCAGTCCAACCTGTTGTCCCAAATCTAAGAAGCCCCAGTGCCTGTCCAGTTACTCCAAAACTAGCTTTTCTTCATTCTTAGAACCTTCCAAACAAGGACAAAATCTACATTTCAGAAAATCTACAAATTTTCATCCTTGATGTCTGCCATGAGGCCCCACTCATCGGTCACTTTGGCATCACTAAAACTCAGGAAGTACTCCAGTAAACTTTCTTGTGATTAGACCTTACCGAGAACTGAAGAGCCTTTGTCTTCTCTGGTACTATTTCTACCCTTGCCAAATTCTGCAGGACAAAACCTCTGGGCTTTCTTAGGCCTCTACCCTTCCCAACTCATCCATGGAGTATGCTTTCTATGGATTTCATTGTATCATTGTGGAGGTTTCGCCATCTGTGTGTGATAGCTCCATCTTCGTATTAGTAAACAGATTCACCAAGATGGTTTACCAGCCCACCTGGCTGACTCTTCATCAACACCTTCGGCTGACTCTCAGGAGATCTCTCAGGGCAGGATGAAGACTTAAACACACCGCTGTCTTTAGGGAGACTGGCTGCATGTGGCAGTCTCCCCCCTTGTTAGTCCTCAACAGTGTTGATTATTCACTCTGTCCTCTCTTGCTCCTGTGCCTCCAGGAAATATTTTCTTCTGTGTGTAATAGCTGGATCCATCCATCACCAGAGCTCTGGCCCAAGACAGGACACCCCCCCCCCAGACTAGGGGGTACCCCTAAGGGCAACCAACAGCCTTCTCAACACTGTATTTCCATTTTCCAGCCAACTTCCCCTGCTGGCATGGCCCAATACTATTTATGAGGTGGACTCAAGCTACCTGCCAGCCCACCACTGAGGTTTGGCTAAGGCCTCATAAATATGCAATTCTAATTCTAGAAGATTCTCCAACCTTCTAGACCAGGGGTAGGCTCCAGAGAGCTTCCAGGATGAGTCACCCAGCCCTGAACCTTAGTAAAGCCCAACCCAGACTCCATAGCTTAGGCTTAGCTCTATGCTAAACTACAATTTACTTACTCTAACTTCTATCACACACTAGAGAGTGCTACACTCACAAGCAAGATTACTTGACTGTTGCTGATCTGAATTAACCTGACTACTCTCTTGATTGCCACCTGCCTTTGACCACTTCCTGGACATGACTTTTCAAAGTGTTCACTGAAGCCCACCTGGTCTTGCTCACCCTTAGAGGGGTTATCCTGAGGGCCATGATCTGATACTGGCCTGCAGCAAAGAGCTCCTGGGGCCATCAGAATTTTCAACCCATCTCCACCTTTAGAATCCCTGGTGTAGACCAGCTGGTGCTCCAGGTGAGAAAGTGCCGCCCACCAGGGGGTGTTGCTGTAACACAGGATCAGACAAGGGGAAAAGGTTACAAAGCTGGGTTAATAAAGGAGGTGGAGTTAGACAAGGAGGCCGAGTTAGACAAGGAGACAGGGTCAGAAAGGGACACAGGGTCACACAAGGAGATGGGGTCAGACAGAAGACATTGCCAAAGAGACAGGGTCCCACACAGAGACAGGGACAGGAATAGACAAGGTCAGGCACGGAGGCGGGGTCATACATGGAGAAGGTCAGACAAGAAGACAGGGGCAGAATGGAGACACAGTTAAAGAGTCAGGGTCAGACAAAGAGTCCTAGCACACAGGCAGAGGATCTGTGGACTTGGCATGCGCTGGTAACCTGTAAAGGCTGCTTTGCTACTCACTGAACCTGTGAGGATAAAAAAAAAAAAAAAAATGGGAATTTACATTGCTGTTTTGTTATCAGAGGTGAAGATTTTCAAAGCTGTAAACTTTATCTCTACCTAGTGAGTTGTTGAGCTAGAACAAGCCTATGGCCAGTAAAGTTGGAAACATCTAAATTCATGTGCTATGATTCATTAGATTGAAAAGCCAGGATGAGGATGACAGCCCGTCACCCTGGGTCTTGAAAAAAAAAAACTGGTTTGGCAGCTACTATTTGTCTGTCCTGGTACCTGAGCATACCTTGAGCGAAAAGCATATACAGTAGATACAGAGATACTGTATAAGACACTTACTACTGCTTAGAGAGGCTGAACCCTATAAAACCAATAGGGATGCTTATAAAGTATACTTTTCTTAGTTTTTACCAGCTATGCTGTTGTTCCTCATTGTCCCTGGAATCTAACTTATAGTCAACCTTTTCATATACCAGGCTTTCAAGTGTAGTGATAGTACCCCCAGAGGAACCACTGAATTGTTTTTTGATTTTCTGCACACCTGAAGATGACACACCTTGCTCACCCAGTTCTAATCCCCTTAAGATATTTAAAATATTTTTTTTTAGGCCAAGCATAGTCTAAAAGCAGAAAAGTTTAGCAAGTGTACTTCTACAATCAATAAGGCAACAACATTACTTTGAGAGATATGGTTAAACACCGGTAGTATTCTGACTAACAGTAGTTGAAGAGGAAGTAAACCACCGCCTTTTCTTTTTTTTTTCTGACCTGCAAAGTAAAGGCATAATGTGCTAGTATGCATCGCATACTAGCACATTATGTGAAACTTACCTGCAAACAAAGCCCTCGTTGTCACCGCTGGAGGCCGAATCCATCTTTACCCGTCTTCCTTCCAGGTCCACGCACTCCGGCTCTGTGACTGGCTGGAGTTGTGTGACGTGGCCATTGCTTGCACCGATGATGTCATTGCATGTGTATACAGTAAATATCTCCTAAAGAGGAGATCCTAAAGAGGAGTATCTCCTAGGATATACTTACAGTACCTATAGGTAAGCCTTATGATAGGCTTAACTATAGATACAAACAATCAATGGAAGTTTACTTCCACTTAACAGAACTGAACTGTATTTACCAAGCAACAGTATATTCTGTCAAAACAGTACAAACTTACTATACCAGTCCCTGTTTTATCCCACAGGCCAGGGATTGATGAACAAAAAGTTTGGCCTGGCAAAGTTGGAGCCCTTGAAGAAAACATAACAGTTCCCAGCAGACAACAGATTAACTTGTATGATGTTAGTCTCTTACCAGTCCCAGGGCACCCTCTTCTGGGTTTCAGGACACGTGCTCTGATTAAGTAAAAGTCCAGCTTAAGCCAGGCAGGGACTGAAGTTGCTAATAAACTCTCTTCATCACCCCTGCTGGGACAGTCCCTCTTTTCCTTTCCTACAAGCTGTATTGTGCTCCATAGCCCAGTCTGATCATACCAAACATCCAAGTCACAAGCTCTATGGCAGACGTAACTCAGTTTCTTTGCTTCTCTGGGTTCTCACCTGATTGTGTTTAGCAATTGCGGGGATCCATTCATCCAGCAGCAGCAGCTCAGTCTCTTTCCCATACACCAACTTGCTTCCAGGACCATCCCCTCGCGTGTAGCTTTGCGCAGGGTATGATGGCAGCAGCAGTCCCTGATCAGCCCTCTTCTCCTGAGCAAAACCACTCTGACCACAAACCACTGTTCCTGCTTCACTGCAACCTTGTGGTGCTGGCTCTCAGTTACTCAGCACAAGAAAATGGTTGCAGCAGCACATGGTCCTCACGGTGGCTTTCCCCCTGCATTCTGCAGGCTGGTAGCACAACAGAGCTCCACTGTCTCAATGCTCTGTTCCATCAGCCAATCAACATTCTAGACGCAGCCAAGATGGATGGCCCCTGCACTGGAGATACTCCATAGACGAGCATTACAAAGTGATCTCCTTAAAGATTGCTGCAGCACTTCTGCATTAATGAATATTCACTTTCACCCTGTCCTCACTGCAGAAGAATAATACAGAAGCAACAAAGGAAGAAGTTCCACAGCAGTCCAGGTTACACAAGGAAGGGAAACATAAAGGAGTGGGCATATGAAGCACAGAAAAGACAGAGAAAATGGTAGGATTAAGGAAAAGAGCACTAGGTACTAAAGAACAATCAAACTGGACAAAATGCCAGTTGGCAAGCACAGAGCAAGAAAGATAGTGGATACTGTAGAAGAAAGCCAGTAGATGAGAGAGCAAAGTTAAGGAGAGGAAGTATGAGAAGCAGGCTAGAAATAAGACAAGATGCTTAGACAAGTTGCTAAACTAGGATAAATGGCAGAAGTATAGTCTGACACGAGCCACACTCAGTAATGAACTATCTTTGTAGAAATGATAAGACTGAAAAAATTGGGCAAAAAAATGTGGAAAAAAGTTAGAGTGATTGACAGACCACATAAAATCTCTCATTCCCGACCAATGATAGTTTGGTATACAAAAGCCAGATGTGTGGTATGTTCATGATGTCTTGTTTGGGTAAATGTTGAATCAATAAATCATCCTATAAATGGGGGCCTTACTATTCGAGTAACAAAAAATAGAAGGTTGTGACTATTGCCTAAGTGGGTATGAAGCCCAAAACCAAAAATGTAATGCTGTATATGGCATTACATGTCATTAGATGTGGTGGCTGCATTCATTTTCTTTTTTAGGCTACTGTTGGCTGCATTTGTTTTCTTTTTTAAGGCTTTTTTCCCTTTCTTTTCACCTGGTGAGTGAACACACTGGCCTGTAACACACTTCTTGTATTAGCGTGGCATTCTGGCTGAAAGAGCAACCGAGACGCCTTTGGACAGCAGCATCCTTATTCTAGGAGGAGGGGAGTGTCAGATGCAATAGATTTAGATACACCAACAAATAGAAGCCAAACTCCAGATAATACTTTTTAGGCAGGTACAACAACAGTTTTGTTGCTTTTAAATAAAAGTTTACATTACACAAATGAATAAAAGCTGACCATTTTAAGCACCCCGGCCAGTGGTAAATGGTTCATCTCAACCCCTGTAACTGCTACATTTGCTGCAAGGTTTGTTCTGTTGAAAAAACAACAGACTTACTGGCTAGATCAACAGGTGAATGCAAAATAAAGGCCAAAAAAATAAAATAAATGACGCCATCACACCTCAAGATTTAAGCTGAAATGTAATAAATGTTTGCTTTTGGGTTTAATAACTTTTTAAAGCTTAATTGGATTTGCAATCAGCTAAATACATTCCAGATGCATAAAAATAAAAGGTGTTCAAAGCCTTAAAGTGGAGTTCCACCCTAAAATGATACTTACCTCCATCTTCTCGCTCCGGGTCACCTGAAAAACAAATGGATAATCGCATTTTTTTTTTTTTTTACTTACCTCGTAGAGAAGAAAATATACTTACCTTACTTCCTTCTTCCCTCGGCGGCCACGGCGATTCGTCACTTCCTGGCTTTGCAATGATTCCTGGGAGCTGAACGTCATCGCTCCCAGGAATCATTGCGCCTGCACCGGCCCCGACGTCAGTTCCGGGGCGCGCGTGCCGGAAGTGACGTCGGGGCCGGTGCAGTGCATCGTGGGACCGAAGAAGACGGAAGAGGACGCAGAAGAGGATCACGCTGGCTTCAAGCTGCCCACACCTGAGATGGCAGCGCTGGACAATACTTTTTCAAGGTAAGTATTTCTCCTAAAAGGTAAGTGCAACCCGGGACAGATCAGAGGCTAGCCATTGTGGAATGTACTAGCCCTGACTGTCCCGGGGGTATTTTTATTTAAAAAAAGTATTCCAGGGTGGAACCGTTTTAAGCCCCGTACACACGCGTCGATAATTGGCCGTGAATTTTCAGTCAACGTCCGATCGGCCGATTTTCGGCTTGTTAGTATGATGCTTCCGACAACTGACTCCGATTTTTCGGCCGAAAAAAATCTGGTGTGCAGGCTATAAATTTTTTTTTGGCCGTCAACACAACGGCCGATTTTCCGTCAGTCAGTACAGATTTCGGCAGACAAAAATCTGATGAGCAAGACTGGGCATGATCAGAGAAGAAAAAACACACGGAAAGTAAACCAGCACATGACATCACTTCTGAAGTAGATTTTTGTTGGCCGAGAACATTTGTGTGTCTAGGCACATTCCAACCAACAAAACACCACTCTGGACAAAAGTCGGACGATCGGTCGGCCGATAATCGTTGCGTGTGTACGAGGCATTACAGATGATTTTTTAAAGGAAGCAGCCTGAGTGGAAAAGGCAGTCTCCTGGCAGTAGAGAAGGATCTATGCTTTCTGTGTGGAAGCAGTGGTCTCTGTGACATGCCCCCAGGGGAGCCAGACCTATAGTTTTGCAATCATCAAACCTCATGTTTCCTTTTCATTGGAGGGCTTCAACTCTAACTCAAAAGGGAGGTGTTGGATAACTGCACATAGACCCCCCAGTTCCACACTGAGAGCAAGGGTCCTTACCTGCAGCATATTGGCAGCGGACAGGATTTTCTGCTGTGCATGGTTTCTAAGAAAACACACTATTAGAGCCCATTCAGACAGGGGCGACACGACTTGCTGGGGCGACCTGTGAAGTCGCGGTGCACAGCGACGTCGGCGTGACATGCACGGACTTCATATAATTGAAGTCAATGCAAGTCGCCTCCAGGTCGCCCCAAAGTAGTACAGGACCCTTTTTCTAAGTCGGAGCGACTTGTGTCGCTCCTATTAGAACGGGTCCTGTTCAAATCAATGGCAGGTGACTGACCGCGATTTGTCAGGCGACCAAGTCACCTGACAAGTCGCGCTAGTGTGAATGGACCCTAAAAGTTGTGCACCCTTTTGTTTTGATGCACGTAAAACGTATTAGGCCCCCTTTCACACAAGCGGATCGATGGGGTTTGCCTGTCTATTTTTGAGGCAGACTCACCCATGGTTATTTATGTTCTGTCCGCTGTCACCCGTTGGCATCCCATCTGGTCTGCTAAAAACCAGACAGATGGGGATGCGTTTGGCATGTGTCCGGCGGATCGGGTGACAATTGGATGGAAAAAGGACATGCAGTCCGTTTCCATCCAACCACCCCATAGAGAATAGCAGGCTGTATCTGTGTCCGCACCTCTGCATAGCGGAGTGGACACGGACCTGTCATCTGCCTGCTCAGCAGGGATTAGCGGAGAGATCCCCCACTGAGCAAGTGGAACCGCTTGGATGGATTCCGCCCCGTATGAAAGGGGCCTTTAGCTGATTTAAACTGAAAGTTCAATTGGGTTCTAAATTCAGTTTTGCACCATAGTTTACTTACTTTGTGTCCACCCTTTGCATTTATTGCAGGCATGTAAAGCTGCTCTTGGCTGCCTAGCTGGAAATATTAGGCCCTGGAGTTAGAAAGCTGCTGTCTAATCCCACTTTACACGGCAGTACTTTTATGCCATATTAATAGGATAAACTATATCTGTGGCATAATAAGCATTCAGGAGATGATGAATTCCAGTCACTTAAGTCCAGACCGATGCTTCTATTTATTTGTAATAGATACACAGTGTCACCCATAATTTGCCAGTTAATTTTTTGCCTCGTCCCTGTCATTTAGAAGGAAATATCTTGGGAACCAGGACAGCTGGGATGAAATTAGCAAAGATTATTGTAATAAATCTGAATAAAGGGACAGTTGTATCTAGGCCTATTAATTTCTTTCTCTCTTCTGTGTTTTGCTACACAGTAATGTAATAAGATGCAATAGATTCTTGGTGTAAATTTTGCCATTTTGATATACTCAAAAATATTTTCCCATATCCTGCTGGAAGAAGTTACAGATAAAAATAAACATATGTAATATAGCAGAGAAATAATTACACCATTTTCTCAAATGGCTTGAGGGATTTAATTGTGCACCTGTTTTACAGTATGCCATTTTGCCTTTGCTATGTTTTATGCAGTAACTGTGGATGTATAACTCAGACTGTGTAATATATCCACTGAAAAAATAGCAATACACTTCTAGGGCAGCAGCTGCCCAAGGGAACACTTGCATTTCACCCCTTGCACTCATGATAAGCCCCATCCTGGGAAAAAGCCCACAGCCATTATGTCCATGTACATGGCGGTGATTTAATGCCATACATAAACAAAGCTTATAGAGAGCAGGAGGCAGCTAATGGGCCAAAAGGTATAGGAAAAATAATATATAAAGCAGAATAAACTTGATTCATTTATTTTCAATGCTGGTAGCTTGGTGCTTATAGATTTTGTCACTAAAACACTTTTGGACACATAGCCATCCCCCAAAACAGCCCTTAACAATGAACCCCCCCCCCCCCATCACTAAACTCATAAACTGAATCCTTAAAAAAGTAAATTTGTGTTTCTTCTTAAGTTTTTATAGTATATAAAACAAAATTAAAAAATTAAAAAAAAAACACACAAGATGCGGTCTCCTTTGAGGCCCTGCTTGTCTGATTGAAACCTCAGACTAAACTGTTTGATAAGGGATAAGTCACAGTTCTAAAGACTTATTTGAATTCTGTAATTTATAAATAATAAGGTAACAACCACTTTACCTTACTTTTAACACTTAAAGGGTTACTAAACCCACAACAGTAAAATCAGTGTGTATATTTTTTTTCTTGGGAGAGTGCATGTGATAAGCACAGGACCAATCAGCGCTGTCCAGACATGTCCAGACAGAGAATAAGGGGAGAATGAAAACTCCTCGTACAAGCTTTACTAGGAACTGATACAAGTCACAAGGCTGATATATACTGCTGATGAGAAAAGGTATTTAAGGCTTCATTCACACCTGGGCGTTTTTGAGCATTTTTCAGCTCCAAAAACGCTCAAAAAAAAAGTTTCAAAACGCCCAACAAGTAAAACCCCATTCATTTAAATAGCCCCTGTTCACATCTGAGCGTTTTAACGCCTGAAGCAAAACGCCTTCTTTTTGGGCTGATTACCAGCGTTTTTGATAGATGTCAATGCCTGCCTCCAAAAACGCCTGAAAAAACGCCTGAAATCGCGGTAAAAATCGCGGTAAAATGCTCACGAAAATGCTACGCTCAAGTGTGAATGCAGCCTAACAGTTTATATTTACTAAAATAATTGCATTCCCATGTTCCGTGTACTGTAGGAGACCAGATATAGTGAATGCAGGTTATGGGTTTAGTAACACTTTAACCTCCCCTCCAATACTAAAATATAACCTCATCGGTGAAGTAAGCCTAACACATCATTAACATTAACATGTGACCCCAGTTGAAAGTTTTCCCCTCATTTTCTGTTGGGGTGGGAAATGATCGGAAATGACTTCAGACATAGACTGAGGTAAAGCACGTCTCTTTCAATAAAATGGGGAATAGGTAAAACCTCAGGGTATTATCACTGCTTGCATCCTCTTGTCTTGGTGACAACCACTACCCTGTTTTCCTGTCCTGCTGTCACAGGCTGAAATAGGTACAACAGTTAAAGCTTGACAGAAGTTTTCACTGTTCCCATGCCTACAAAAAGTTTAGGTTGGGGTTGGTTTTAACAGGTAAACTAAGTCCTGTCCTTAAACACTATTCTTCTGGCACTAAGCATCTCTGCACCAGCAGTAAGCAGTCCACTATGTTGACGAACCATGTCAACTCATTCAGTATCAAGGTTTGGGTGCCATCTTTCTGGGAAGAATAACGTGGTAGCCATAGATTCTTAAGCATGTAGTATTTTCCTATTAGTCTTTCAGATCATATACATTACATGCTATGTGTAAAGCGCCATTTATCGGTTATCATTGTCATTGGGCAAAACAAGGGATGCAAGGTTTCATTTATTTTGGTATGACTCTGACCTGCCTCCAATGATGTGCAGAGCAGAGGTGGAAGCCTTGCAGAAATACTGTCAGTCACAATGTGAGCATGCTCACAGATAGAGAGAGCAGAGGACCAATCCTATTATGTTCTTGGAAAGACTGCATTGCTTAATTGCAGAATAGACTGTGGATAGAGACAGGGCCTGACTGTGCTGTCTGCAGGGGTGGCATAAACAAAAGACAGTTCCTGCAATCCTCCATACTGAAAATGTTTTTTTTTTTTTTTTTTTTTTTTGGTTGTGTCCCCATTGGGAATAATTTTAATGACTTCATGTCCTGACAAGTTAACATTTGTCTCCATCCCTAACCATGCGCTCATACATTATTCCTTTTTGCCCTTTTGTGATAATAGGGAGGTCTGATGAACCCCAAACTATTTGGAAAAATGGGAAAGCAGTACTAAACACAGCCAATCAAATTGTCCCCAAATCAGATTTTAATTTGGTGCCTATGCTTAAAGCTTTTACTTAAAATAAATAGGATGTGTCCCTTGTGCTGATGTATCCTAGTTTAGCAGAAATCCTCCTCCTCCAATCCTCCACCCCTGCCACTGTAATCTTCACAAGTGGGCTAATGGAACTAAGAAAGCTGTGACAGGCATTCATTAAGAGTGCCTGAATATATCCACCCTTTAAGTCTGTCTCCTCCCTTTATAGAAGTCAATACTACAGCTTCTATGATTGAAACACAACCTATGAATGAAGGAGGCAAGCTTTTCAATCATCCACCTCGTCCAATCCTAAATATTGTTTCATTCATACAAGCTTTTATGAATGGAAGAGCTGGCTGAAAGGGTGGGCATAATTGAGTGCCTTTCACAGCTCCCTTAGTTCTATTACCCAGACTGCACCACAAAATTATGGCAGCAGGGTGGTTGGTGCATCAGAGGAGGAACATTTCTGCTAAATCAGGATACAGCAGCACAAGGGGCACATAACAGAGAAGGTATGCCATGTTGCTTGTGCTGATTTTTTTATATATTTTTTTAAAGTAAACTTAGGCATTAAGGAAGACATGCTTAAAGCTGAAATACACTGCATCTGTGTACCACAAACCGAAAATGCTATTTAATTCGTGTTTTACACTTTCATGCATTATGGAAGTCAGTCAGGAGTTTTTTCCTCAGCTTTTGAGCATAATAAGAAAAAATGTAACTTCATTTTTTTGAACATTTATTTCCCAAGAAGTTCTTCACATCTCAACTCGAGTGGACGGCATGCATTTGAAGTTTTAACTGAAGAAATAATTTTGATGGTATTTGCTTCATTATCCTTTAAGTCTTTCTATCATGCTCTACATGTGAGCTCTACAAAATATAAAGACATTAACAATTAGGCCTTATTCACATTGGATGTTTCTAACATTGCTTCTTGGGTTGTCTGACATTTTTTTGTGCTTCTAAACGCGCATGCATGTTAGCCCATGTGTCCATGCACCTATAAGCGTTCAGAGAAGTTTAGAGAAAGGAGCATTTAGATGCAGATAAAAGCCCACTGCCAGCGCATCCAGGAACAGCCATGTTTTGGCACAAAAAAAAAGCTTAACCCTTGTACATGTGTGTAAACTTAACGCTAGGTGTTTTTACCGCTTGAAAGTCAATTGATTTCAATGGTCAGATGAAACTATTATTCTGACTAATTAAATGAATTAACACCTAAACACTTGATGCGTCTAAACACGTCACGTTGCACGTGTTTATAAGCGTCAAGCATTTTTTAAGCCAAAATGCTGCTGCCCGGAGGAAAGGCGTCTACGAGAGCTAGCAAAGCGTCCAGTGTGCATGAGGCCTTACTCACATAATAGAATGTTTCGGCACAAAATTATGTTTTTGCTACAAAAACTGCAAATTACATTCTAATAGCATACATACATTGATGTACACCCAAAAACAGTTACTTCAACTGTACTATATTAAAATCAAAGTCCCAGTAATAGTATGAATTGTATGCATGAAAGCATTAAAATGTAAAGCAAACTCATCCACCCATCTACTGTATCTCTCCATGCTTTATTTTTCTGAGAAATCACTTAGAAAAATGCTCCCTAGCATTTATGGACGTGGCCATCTGTAGTAAGGGCAGATGATTCATTCAGCATTAACTTACATCTGCCCTTAAAGGGTAAGTAAGACAGGAAAAATAGATAGGTGTGTACGGCTGGTGGTGGCATGAAATGACATCCCTAAATAATTGTCATAAAAAACATAGAAAAGAAAGTTCCACAAGTATTTTTGAGGACTTAGCCAGCCAATGAGTGAAAGAGTATCAAAGAGAGTAGAATAGGATAAAAAAAATCAATAATTTATTAACAAATATAAACACAGATAAAATCAATACCTATGTCACCCAAAGAACATCACATGGTATCAAAAACAATATGTGTAGGACACAATACCAAAGAATGACAGGTTCTGCTCATGGTTTAAGGCATGTGGTCAGTCTAATGAAATAGTAGAGCTGACTAATCGTGTAGACATCCTGACATGTTTTAAAATCTTTACTGATTTCTTCCTCAGGGGAAATTCAGAGCGTCCTTCCTCTCTTCTTTCAGAGATTAAATATGTTTATGCTCTGAATTCAGAGCATCCTTCCTCTCTATTTTGAGAGATTAAATATGTTTATGCTCTAAATTCAGAGCGTCCTTCCTCTCTATATGTTTATGCTCTGAATTTCTCCTGAGGAAAAAATCAGTATAGATTTTGAAACATGTTGGGATGTCTACATGCTGCACGATTAGTCAGCTCTCCTACTTTGTGAGACTAAATACATGCCTTAGATCATGAGCAGAACCTGTCATTTGGTATTGTGTCATACACATATTGTTTTTGAAACCATGTGATGTTTTTTGGGTGACGTATGTATTGATTTTTATCTGTATCCTATTCTACTCTCTTCAATACTCTTTCACTCATTGGCTAGCTAAGTCCTCAAAAATCCCTGTGGGACTTTCTTTTCTGTATTTTTAAAGGGAAGGTAGTCCGCTATCATTTTTTTAAGGCTCCCTAGGTGGGTTGTGCCATAATATGTACTAGTAACAGAAGATACGTTTCGACAATCAGTCATAAGTATCCACAGGTATCGGAGCCACTTATGCATATTTTTGCGGTCAAGGAAGATCAGGAAATTGGTGGTATTCACCTAAGAAGTAAAAGAGGATATGAAAGGGGGGGGGGAGTAAGGGTCAGCGGGGTAAAGGAAAAAGGGAGAAAAAGAAAGAGATAGAGAGGGTGGGGAGGGGGGTATGATGAGTATCTAAGGGAATTCAAGGAGCCATATTTTCTATTTACTAATGCTACCAGCATAAGGATTAAAAATAGTCAATGTTGATTGAGAGAGTTAAGTTCCACTTTAAGCCAAATTAAGACACATTTGATGAACAGCAGATAAAGAAGTGAAGCAGGATTCCCAGCCTTTGTGCTGGATGTGGGTCTGCCAGGGTTACCGCTAGTAACAACAGCACATTTAAGCATGTTCTCCAAGTGTGAGCACTGAGACAAGAAACAGTCCAGCACCTTTGGTTTTTGTATTTATTTTAGGAACTTGGATGGGAGAAGGGAATGAATTGGATACTCCTCTGGCTCGGCTATATACAATGCAAGGGGACAACTGAGAAAACGCCTTTTGGCGCTGACTTGATGCCGGCTGAATGCCGGTCAACGCCGGTTGGCGCTTGATAGCACTGACTTGCTGTCTGTGAACTTGAACTGATTTCTGACACTTCCCTGTGACTCAAAAGTCCCTTCTACCGCTCCCTTTAGCCTTCCTGGCTGAGGTAGCTATTTTTAATCACTGCTGCAACTCTTAACTCTTCAGGGCCCACACACACTGGCACCCTCTTTCTATTCAGGGTCAAGACACTGGCACCCCCTTTCTATAACTGCTGCACAGGCTAGCTGGCTCCTGGATCCCTCTGACCTTTTGGAGTGTTCTCCTATCCTAGGCACAGTACTCACGACACTGCTTTCCTGGAAACTCCGACCCCCACAGCTCCGCTTGGTCCTCAGCACACTGGATCCCTCTCTGCAGCTCAGCTCAACCTTCTGTCCTCTAGGCCAGCTGCCCGGGACATCCGTTCCACACTGACAGGAGGAGAGACAGCCATCACCTCCCTCCTTTGGCTTACCGCCAAAGACGCCCTGTCATGTGCTCCCCTCATGAGACTTATATCCCCCTCCCAGGATGCATTGTGGCAGAATCTGCCTTCTGGGATGGATATAAGCCCTGGTGTGCTATTGGTCAGGTTTCCTCCACTGTCCAATGGGAGCCCTCATTGGATACAGTGGGGAGACTCCCCAACTCAACAGTCACACCTGAGAACACATGACAGCCTGACTGAATAATTGGACCCTGCTGATAAGCAGACAAGGTCTCCCCTATAGGTTACCTAGCACCTACCTAGGAGGGTGCTACAGAAAGAATGCAAAAGCATCATAAACCTTACTTGGCAGGGTTTTCAAAAGACAGCTCTTAAGGCCCTGTCATAAATGGTCAAATTATAAATAGCCTAGAGCAGATTGAGCAATACAAAAGAGTTATCTTACATAAAATGGCTAAAGTATTGTATATGTAAATGTCTGCATTATTGCATATTGTGTATTGTATTGTATAAGATGATACTAATCAGTTAGAACACACCTATTACAAATCTAATGGATAAGACACATTAGACCCCCTAAAGGAGACATACATCAGATCTATGTCATATTTGGTTTCTAACAAATTATAGTTCATTGTGCTAAATAACATGCTGATTGTCAGATTGTGACACCTTGCCATATATTAATTTAGATGAACTCTAGCTAAGTGGCATTAAGAGTTTACGCTGAACATTATGAAATACTTCACAACACACCCTTGAACCCTTTGATCTGGTAGAGTTAAATTTGGGATGCCCCCTCAAGGGAAAATAAATGGCTGTTTCATTAGTCTTTATGGGCTCTTGTTTGACATTGAAACTACCAAAAATACTGAGAATCATAATTCTGGTGGTTATTGCCATATTAAAGCTACTCCGAAAGTGATCCAAACTTTACACTAAAAGCGGTTGTAAAGGCTCAAGGTTTTTTTTTACCTTCATGCAAGGTACAAAGCCCCCCCCCCCCAAAAAAAATGGTGCACGAGAGCCTCGGCTGTCCCGCGTCTCTCCCATATCATTGGCTGGGACAGCAGAAGTGGCCATTGGCTCCTTCTACTTTCAATAACGGCCAGTGAGCCAATGAGGAGAGAGCAGGGGCAGGGCCGAGCCGCACTCTTTGTGTGCCTGCTTGGGCATGGGGGCACTAGGCAGGAGGAGGGGGCCTAGAGTGCAGGAAAAGGACCTGAGAAGAGGAGGATTGGGGCTGCTCTGTGCAAAACCACTGCACAGAGCCGGTAAGTATAACATGTTTGTTATTTAAAAAAAAAAAAAATTACACAGATCTTTAGAACCAGCTGAACCTAAGACTAGACAGAGTTTATTTTTCAATGCTTATGTTTTGCATTATGTTCTCTGTAAATGTTTTTAGACCATTTTTCTTTTCTTGATAACAAGGAGTGTAGAATAATTGCGATACCAACTTGGTTGCAAGCACACACTCACCCCGCGCTAAACTCAAAACTTAAGATAGTCTAGAGGATGTATAAATGTGACCACAAAGGCCTCAGCAGCTGTTTTAATAAAAATAATGTATAAAAAGGTGTAATCGACTATCCAAATACCTCGGTCCAATCAACCACACAAACAGCGCTAACAAATGAATGGATAAATATTAGGATCTAAATTCTAAACAGGCAAAGGTGTAATAAAACACAAGTGTCCATATCAAAGCAGTCCAAATTTGTTACGGGAAGGGTGTGAAGGAACTTGGATACACCACAATTCGACCAAACACCGGTGCTCCCCCCCTCTCCTCTGGAACTCACCAGATGATTGGTAAAACAGGGCCTCCTCATACGTGAATTCAAATCACCATCAGGACCTCTCCACCCTTCACAAGCTTGGATCTCCTCTCATATCCTATTAGCCTTCATATATCACTCCATTCATGATGGCATGTAAATGAAGAATGAGGGACATATAGTGTAATACCGCAAGGTTTATTGATTAAAAACACACCAATAAGGCCCCACTCCCCTCCAGATGTCTACTTACAATGGCGAATCTGAATGAAGGCATTCAAAAATTGCATATACTGACGCATAATGACCATTACTTAATTCCTCAAGTTCAGCCAGGCATCCATCTGTTCACAAGGCGACCGCGCACACATGCCCTGACGTTTCGTCACCAAGACTTCTTCCGAGAGCATGTGTGCGCGGCGCGGTCCGCCTGTGTTTGTATCCACTCCGGCACATGCGCACTCGGCAGAAGTGCCGACCCCGGAAGTGAACGTACACCGTCCTCTTCCGATGCGCAACGTCACTTCCTATGGGCAAACCTCCACACCAGAAGGACGTCACTTCCCGCTGCCCGACTTCCGCCCAGCGCAAAAAAAGCCGACACTCGTAATTACCACAGTGTCTGCAACGGATGTCCTCACAATCATGAGGACCGGAGCCGATGGATATCCCAAATATACGAATCCTCATGTCAATACACATTATAAACAAACCGCATCCTTATATACTATTGAATGCCCTTCATTTTACATAAAAATGCATTCGGTCATTAACCTCATTACTCAGCTAATAACCGATGTGTCAGAAATATTAAACATGGGAAAACAGTGGTTAAAAAACAGGAATTTAAACATATATTAAAACAATGAGCAAAGAGTATTTCGACAGAAAGATATAATACTATAATTAGCAATGATCTGGCATACATAAATGTGCATACCCATGGCCACATTCTTAAAGTGCCAATAATCTAAAATTATAAATAGGTATATATTGCTAAAATGTCTATAAAAACAACAAATAAATATTATAGCAGATAAAACCAAATTTGTATCATACATCAAGAAAAAGCTGGATAAATGCAATGATAATGAGATAGATATACATATTTCGAATAAGAAATATAATAAAATAAAATAAAACCAAACCACCACATGTTAAGAATTGCTAATAAAAAATTGATATCCAAATCAATGTTTAAACCCTTGGGGTGTAAAGAATCAGTTAAATAGATCCAGTATGTTTCGCGTTTGGACACTTCGCGAACTCTGTTAGATCCTCTCCATACTGGATCTACCTTTTCAACACCCCAAAATTTAACAGTGATTTTGGGATCACTGTTGTGATAATCACGAAAATGCAGAGATACCTTGTGATCTTT
The DNA here is from genome assembly GCF_965119305.1 of Pelophylax lessonae. Taxonomy (NCBI): domain Eukaryota; kingdom Metazoa; phylum Chordata; class Amphibia; order Anura; family Ranidae; genus Pelophylax; species Pelophylax lessonae. Next base: position 442,326,993 of record NC_138771.1, read on the forward strand.
AAAACCATTCTTAATATTAGTAATGTGTTCCGACACTCTAATGGCGATGGTACGCTTAGTTCTTCCAATATACAGCAGATTGCAAGGGCATTGTAAACAATACACCACATGCGTACTATTACACGTAATGAGGTCTTTAATCAGAAAGCATTGTCCATTAGAAGGCGACGTAAATGTAGTGAAACTCCTCAGGTGTGTGTTCACCTGTCTACAAGTTTTACATTTCCTACAGGCAAAGAAACCCACAGTGTTGTCCCAGAACATTTTTGGTTTCACCGGGGGATCCAACACTTTTTTAACCACTTGGTCTCCAAAGGTTGGTCCCTGCCTGTATATGAATGAAGGGTTCTCAGGAAGAGCGCCACTCAAAACTTTGTCCATACGTAGTACAGGCCAATGCTTTTTAAAAATCTGCTCCACCTCCCGAAACTGCGCGTTATACTGGGTTAAGAAGCTCCATTCGTGCTCACGTGTGGGTTGTCTCACTGTATCTCTAAGGCACTCATTTTGTGAAAGGTTCCCTATCTCAGCTATGGTGGTATCTAGTCTGTTGGATTCATATCCCTTTTCCACAAACCTTTGTTTCAGGACTTTGGCCTGGGTTGCAAAGTCCTCATCCATGGTACAATTTCTTCTCACACGGAGAAACTGTCCCCTCGGAATTGTGACAACCATTTATGGTGATGACCACTATGGACGGGGAGATATCCGTTCCGGTCAGTGGGCTTAAAGTAGACCTTGGTCTTCAGGCCACCTTCCGAAAGTGAAATCTCCACGTCCAAGAAATGGATATTGGTTCGACTCCAATTAAAATCCAATTTGATATTGTTGGGATTCTTATTCAATTTTTCACAAAAATCAACAAGGGTGTGAGCCCTCCCCAATCACAGGGTCCATACCCTCCACAATGGGGACAGCAAGCAGGTCCACACCAGCATATGGGAAACCACGTGCCAGAGGATGTAGGGCCGGACGGAAACAGCAAAAAAAGAAGGAGGGATCTAGACTAAATGGTATATACAATTTAGCAGATGTGTCTTTGACCAATAAAGAATTGAATATATTACACGCAGGGCTTAAATGTGCCAAACAGAAACCGGTAAACAAATTTTATGTGTACGTAGATCTGCATAAGTACATAAGAAAAATCAATCTTAAGAAGTACTATTTGAATCCGGCACGATCGGTAGGCTCTACTAGAGCAGGATTGATAAATCAATCAATAGGTGTTGATAGTGGACTTAAAAATAATTCTTTGTATAACCCACAACAGTCCTCGAATCAGTATATTGAGGTTTTTAAGAATTTGGTGATTCGAGACCTCAAGGAGATTCCCACTAAGAAAGTAGTGAATACCAGATACATTCAGGACGGGTTACTATCTCTTGAAAAGAGAAAAGATGTTATTATCAGACCGGCCGATAAGGGGGGGGGTGTGGTATTGCTGAAAAAGGAATACTACCATTCACAACTTACCACTCTTCTTGCCGATGCTGATACATATAGAGTCTTGGATAAAGACCCTACTTTACAGTATAGAAGAGAACTGAGTTCGCTGATAGATAGAGGTTATGATACAAATATTTTATCCAAAAAAGAAAAACAATACCTTGTACCGAGCTATAGTAGAGTTCCAACTATATACACGTTGCCGAAGGTGCACAAAGATCAAATTAATCCCCCAGCAAGGCCCATTGTTAATGGGATACAATCTGTCTCAGCTAGATTGGGTGAATATTTAGATTTTTTCTTTCAAACCAGTGTAATTAAGCTGAGATCATATCTACGAGACACAAAGGCATTTCTTTTGGCCCTCAAAGATTTGATTTTACCTAGTAGTGAGGACATCTTCCTGGTGACAGGTGATGTAGCCTCATTATATACCATCATACAACATGATGATGCCCTTCTGGCTTTTAATTGGGCTTTTAGTAAACGGGACGACATCCCTGAGAGCCAAAAACATTTCTTGAAAGATGCTTTGATTTTCTGTTTGGCACACAATTATTTTTGGTTTAACGATGTATTTTATCAGCAACAGAGAGGCGTGGCAATGGGAGCCAAGTTCGCTCCAAGTTTGGCAAATATATTCATGGGAGAGTGGGAGGACCGCTTTATATATGTTGCCCAATACAGAGAACTATTATTATATCGCCGCTATATAGACGATCTGTTCTTTATTTGGGCAGGCAATGAGTCCACCCTTGTTTTTTGTGAAAAATTGAATAAGAATCCCAACAATATCAAATTGGATTATAATTGGAGTCGAACCAATATCCATTTCTTGGACGTGGAGATTTCACTTTCGGAAGGTGGCCTGAAGACCAAGGTCTACTTTAAGCCCACTGACCGGAACGGATATCTCCCCATCCATAGTGGTCATCACCATAAATGGTTGTCCAACATTCCGAGGGGACAGTTTCTCCGTGTGAGAAGAAATTGTACCATGGATGAGGACTTTGCAACCCAGGCCAAAGTCCTGAAACAAAGGTTTGTGGAAAAGGGATATGAAGCCAACAGACTAGATACCACCATAGCTGAGATAGGGAACCTTTCACAAAATGAGTACCTTAGAGATACAGTGAGACAGCCCACACGTGAGCACGAATGGAGCTTCTTAACCCAGTATAACGCGCAGTTTCGGGAGGTGGAGCAGATTTTTAAAAAGCATTGGCCTGTACTACGTATGGACAAAGTTTTGAGTGGCGCTCTTCCTGAGAACCCTTCATTCATATACAGGCGGGGACCAACCTTTGGAGACCAAGTGGTTAAAAAAGTGTTGGATTCCCCGGTGAAACCAAAAATGTTCTGGGACAACACTGTGGGTTTCTTTGCCTGTAGGAAATGTAAAACTTGTAGACAGGTGAACACACACCTGAGGAGTTTCACTACATTTACGTCGCCTTCTAATGGACAATGCTTTCTGATTAAAGACCTCATTACGTGTAATAGTACGCATGTGGTGTATTGTTTACAATGCCCTTGCAATCTGCTGTATATTGGAAGAACTAAGCGTACCATCGCCATTAGAGTGTCGGAACACATTACTAATATTAAGAATGGTTTTAAAGATCACAAGGTATTTCTGCATTTTCGTGATTATCACAACAGTGATCCCACACACCTTAAATTTTGGGGTGTTGAAAAGGTAATCCAGTATGGAGAGGATCTAACAGAGTTTGCGAAGTGTCCAAACGCGAAACATACTGGATCTATTTAACTGATTCTTTACACCCCAAGGGTTTAAACATTGATTTGGATATCAATTGTTTTATTAGCAATTCTTAACATGTGGTGGTTTGGTTTTATTTTATTTTATTATATTTCTTATTCGAAATATGTATATCTATCTCATTATCATTGCCTTTATCCAGTTTTTTCTTGATGTATGATACAAATTTGGTTTTATCTGCTATAATATTTATTTGTTGTTTTTATAGACATTTTAGCAATATATACCTATTTATAATTTTAGATTATTGGCACTTTAAGAATGTGGCCATGGGTATGCACATTTATGTATGCCAGATCATTGCTAATTATAGTATTATATCTTTCTGTCGAAATACTCTTTGCTCATTGTTTTAATATATGTTTAAATTCCTGTTTTTTAACCACTGTTTTCCCATGTTTAATATTTCTGACACATCGGTTATTAGCTGAGTAATGAGGTTAATGACCGAATGCATTTTTATGTAAAATGAAGGGCATTCAATAGTATATAAGGATGCGGTTTGTTTATAATGTGTATTGACATGAGGATTCGTATATTTGGGATATCCATCGGCTCCGGTCCTCATGATTGTGAGGACATCCGTTGCAGACACTGTGGTAATTACGAGTGTCGGCTTTTTTTGCGCTGGGCGGAAGTCGGGCAGCGGGAAGTGACGTCCTTCTGGTGTGGAGGTTCGCCCACAGGAAGTGACGTTGCGCATCGGAAGAGGACGGTGTACGTTCACTTCCGGGGTCAGCACTTCTGCCGAGTGCGCATGTGCCGGAGTGGATACAAACACAGGCGGACCGCGCCGCGCACACATGCTCTCGGAAGAAGTCTTGGTGACGAAACGTCAGGGCATGTGTGCGCGGTCGCCTTGTGAACAGATGGACGCCTGGCTGAACTTGAGGAATTAAGTAATGGTCATTATGCGTCAGTATATGCAATTTTTGAATGCCTTCATTCAGATTCGCCATTGTAAGTAGACATCTGGATGGGAGTGGGGCCTTATTGGTGTGTTTTTAATCAATAAACCTTGCGGTATTACACTATATGTCCCTCATTCTTCATTTACGTGCCATCATGAATGGAGTGATATATGAAGGCTAATAGGATATGAGAGGAGATCCAAGCTTGTGAAGGGTGGAGAGGTCCTGATGGTGATTTGAATTCACGTATGAGGAGGCCCTGTTTTACCAATCATCTGGTGAGTTCCAGAGGAGAGGGGGGGAGCACCGGTGTTTGGTCGAATTGTGGTGTATCCAAGTTCCTTCACACCCTTCCCGTAACAAATTTGGACTGCTTTGATGGACACTTGTGTTTTATTACACCTTTGCCTGTTTAGAATTTAGATCCTAATATTTATCCATTCATCTGTTAGCGCTGTTTGTGTGGTTGATTGGACCGAGGTATTTGGATAGTCGATTACACCTTTTTATACATTTTTCTTTTCTTATTATTATTACGATGTTTAAATATTGTCGAGCTGAATCTGACTGCTGCATTTAAAAATTTAAATAACTTTGCCTCTATAAAAAAGCTACTGTAGTGTAAAATCTGTTAATTTCCTGTCTGGGTGTGGCAACAAGCATTACTGACATTTTTTAAAAGTCATAATTGCAACAGAGTGTTTCCATTAAAAACACATTGTGGCAGCTACTGTGTGTGCTTATAAAAGGTTAAGTGTCCAGTAAAGGCCTGTACCAGTGATGAATCACTCTCAGTCCTCTGGTGTTTATATTGTTTCCTATGAGCTGGAAAGTCTCCATGGGAGGATGAGGCTAAGGCTGGCCATAGGTGAGTCGAAAAACTAAAAGTTCTGGCAATTGAAAAATTAAAATGGCGCATGTGATTAAGCCATCATTTGTTTCGTTTTTTTTTAACAAAATCCAGCATGTTGGATCAGGCACTTTATATTGTGGCACAAAAATCACGTTCCGCAGCTGGCACACTAATGATGTGAAAAACGAATAACCAAAAATTTTTGTTCAGGTTTCAACTCGTCTATGGTCGGCCTGAGAATGTAATCATCACACCTTCAAGTGTCTTTTCCTAATCTATGCTGCATAAAAAGCAAGATATCAGCACCCATCAGGGGAAACATTTGGTCTTTGATGGCAAACTAGAACAGTGGCCGGCTTTTCTTGCTGCATGAGAGGCAAGATGGTCGGTTTCTTTCGGACAAGCATGCTGAGCAGCCGACCGGCTCCTGATCAGCGCTCTTAGCCAATGGCCGGAGTGTTCTGGGGGGGCGTTCCTCTGTCAAAATCCAACTGCTCAGTGAGGGAGTCCACTGTACTAACATCAAATCAGTTAGTACAGCAGCTCCGACCGGAGCTGACAGTTTTTTATCGTTGAACCCACTTGATTGAAGAGAAAAAAACTCATAGTGTGTACCAGGCTTTACAATGGAAAAGGAAGGGTTGCTTTAAAATACTTAAGTGACTTACTGTGTATCATACTTACATATCCACGTGTTGTAACATCCAGTATAGTTATGCTTCAAACCACAGTTCCAGCGAATCCTATGTCTCAATGTAATTACAGGAAGCAATAATAAATTCCTTTATTACATTTTAAACTCCCTAAGGACCTTTGTGATGAGAAGAGAAACATAAGACAGCAGATTTATATGGAAGAACTCAGAAATATCTTCAAAATTGTTTTAAAATACACTACAGGGCATGTTACTTTTTATTATAATTTGTAGCAATATTCATGATAATTAATGTACAACAATATTCCACATCATTAATTCCTGATATGAACTTTTTGTAGGAGTGTAGCTGCATAGTAATTTGCCAAGCTAAACTGACATCTTTTTAGGCAAAGCTGAAGACTCATTACTCATTAAATTTTGACATGTGATTCTTAACAAACCTAAGCTCCACGCTTAGATTTACAGGTCAGAGAATAAGGCATAATCAAGTGAGCTAAGCCCAATTATGAAGCTGGCAGCAGCTCCCTTTGGGCATCCGTTCCTTTAACTTTTGTTCCATGGAGAGCTCACTGGATGCTATGTTGAGTTCTCCAGAAGCACAGAGAGCTCCTGTTAACAGACATAATGTTTTTCCTCTGCAGTCTTTAAAGAAAAGCCACATTAAAGGAAACCTACGCCGAAAGAAATACATTGTCTGCTGTTGCTGACCTCTATTTGGAGTTGCTGGCTGCCTGGTTGCTTTTTTGGCTTTGATGCCGTTGACTCACTGAACTGGAACGAGCATCCAGCAAATTAAGTCACAACAAAGTCAGAATTCCTAATCTGCATGCTTGTTCCAGGATAGAAACTGAGAAAGAACAAGAGCCACTGGATCAGCATGAAGCCTGACAACTAACATTTTTAGGAAAGGTCAGCAGTTGAGGTCCACACAGCCCTCTCGGTACAAACTTATTTCTGAAAAGGCTAGTGGTGGGGCTGTAATTCTAATCCAAGGGATCAATGCTTTCTCAGTGAAAAAAGTGTACAATGTTTGGAATGGCGCTATCACTTAAAATATTCAATAATAAAAGTGTATTTTGTGCGCATTAGTAAAAATAAATAGACTGCATAAAAACATCCGTATTTGATAAAGTGCATATGGTGCATACAGTACATGTGCCCCTTTAAATACAAAGTGCTACGTGCTGGTTAAAAACTTCAATAAACAATGCATGGGCTGTGTTTAGTGTACCATATCATATATCACATATGTATATAAAGTGCTGAGTGCCAATATAGCAATAAACCACGTGAGTGATAATGTGCTTTTTAAATAATGGATGTGGCGCCTGTGGATCTCCACAGATAGCACCGCTGCTTACCGCACACGTAAGGCAGATGACTCAGCTGTTCCCCGGTCACTAGAACACAAAAGAAGCCTCCATTGCGTAGTATATGGTAGTTGTGTTTAGAGCAAGTAGCATCCACTCACATTTAGGGAGTCCACTATCAGAATAAGGTGTTCGCCGCGATGCTTACGCGTTCCAACGGCTCAAACCACCGTTACCGGAAGTGACGTATTGACGTAACAAAACCACGCCCATGCGGTAAGCAGCGGTGCTATCTGTGGAGATCCACAGGCGCCACATCCATTATTTAAAAAGCACATTATCACTCACGTGGTTTATTGCTATATTGGCACTCAGCACTTTATATACATATGTGATATATGATATGGTACACTAAACACAGCCCATGCATTGTTTATTGAAGTTTTTAACCAGCACATAGCACTTTGTATTTAAAGGGGCACATGCACTGTATGCACCATATGCACTTTATCAAATACGGATGTTTTTATGCAGTCTATTTATTTTTACTAATGCGCACAAAATACACTTTTATTATTGAATATTTTAAGTGATAGCGCCATTCCCAACATTGTGCACTTTTTTCATTTTACTACCTCAGTGGTAGGTTGGAGGCAGCTTACATCACAATATTTAACCTAATTAAGGTACTGAAAACTCCATAGCGCTGGTAATAACCCTATTTCAATGCTTTCTCAGTCACCTACTTAGAATAAATATGCACTGCTATTCCCATTGAAAGATTTCCTTCCTCAAATGTGCAGCTCATATTCTTTTTAGTACTTTACAGACTTTCCAAAAGGATAGCCAGCCAATAAATAGACACCAGCTTCTCTAGCACAAGTGATGATCCAAAAAGACTGTTTAGGCATTCTGGGGACTTGGGGAACTTGTCACTGTCAGCCCCCAGGGGGGTACAGGTAAGTTTTTACCCTCTGTCACCACGTAAGGACAGATTAGTTGTTTCGCTTTTGCCACTAGGTGGGGAGAGGTAAGTTGTTATTCTCCCCCCCCCCCTCCCCAAGAAAGACAGATAAGTTGTTACCCTCCACTCCCAGGTAGGAGCAGGTATGTTGTTACCCCCTTATCCCCTAGTGAGGCATCTAAGTGGAAGAGTGGAAGCTATTAATCTGTGTTACTGGCTTGGCTCCAATAGCTGGCTTCTTTCTATCCATTGATGCCAAGAAGCCATTTGATAGCATGACCTGGGACTACATGTCTATCCCAATGTAGTCCCTAATCCCAATGCTAGAGACACTGGGATTGAGAGAAAATATACACAACTTTATTATTACAAACCTGGGGATCCAGCTTCCATCTGACCAAATTTTAACTTTTTTTTAAGAAATTTCCTTTCAGAACTGCAGACTTTACAACATGAGCTCTGGGACAAAACTTCACTTTTCCTGGGTTAGCTGTGCAACCATCCTGAAAATGACAGTCCTCCCGAGGTTCCTATACAAGGTGCAGATGATCCCCATTAAAGTACCACTTTCATTTTTTGCAACATATACTGTAAGAAGATGTGTACCAAATTTCTCTGACAGTGAATCCCCCCGGATTAGCTGGGCAGAGTTGGTGTTGCCTAAAGTGTGGGCTGCTTTGGGTCTTCCCAATCTTAGAAAATAATTATGGCCATGTCAACTTTCCAGGGTGGTGGACTGGAAGTCCCACTTTAAACTGAAACCACATGGAAGAAAAATATATTAAAAATATATTTTAAAAAAACATTTTTTATTTTTCCCGAATATATTGGAAATATATTTGAAATGCTACGAATTTGGCCAAATTCAAAATATTTATAAATTTTTTATCCCAAATATATTGGAAATATATTTGAAATGCTACAATTTTGGCCATATTCAATATATTTCAAAATATTTTTTCCCTAAATATATTGGAAATACATTTTTCTTACATATGGGAAGGACTGTGTATCATTAGAAGCTTCCTTCTCCTCCTCCTTGCCACTGCCCACCACGCCTTGGATTATATCTCAATTTATCCTGACTACTTTAATGGAGCACCCAACCATAGGCCCCACACTCAGCAGCTTCAGTGCCCACAAGTTTCCTAAATATCCTCTCAAATCAGTCCCTTCACACTGGTCAAGTGCAAACCAGCCCTTCTACCTGGCATGCACTGAGCATTTCTGGCTATGGAACAACCCCATTCTACAATGCTTGCAAAGCAGTTTTTTTTTCACAAAATATGAGTTTTTAATCTTACCACACTTGCTGAGGCCTCAAACACAAGGACACAGAGTCTTTGCCCATCTTTATCACAAGTCTCTAGCAATGAACATGATTAATGCAGACAGAATTTGTGGGCCGATGCACTGCAAGTTGAAACGTATCAACTCTATGAGAGACTGGCTCAGAAAAATTGCCAATATATCTAAGAATTGTTCCAGGTATGCTAAGATAAACCCTCTAAATTCACTGCCACCTTGGCATCCTGGTTGCCCTTCCAGACGTCCACCACATATCACAATCTAATTTCTACTGTACAGTGAGAGTGATGATTAAAGCTATATATAATAAAAAAAAGTAATCATAGACCTTGTGTGTAGATAGGTAAGGGTAGGGAAATAGCGCTGCCAAATTGAGGAAGGTAATATAGTAATGAGTACCACAGAGCAGATGAACTCTGTACCCTTTTGGTTTTTACTAGTAGGTAAAAACCAAAAGGGTGGTAATATAAATGTATAAATGGTATGTGTACCCACGTAAATTTTTTTTATTTTAGCATAAAATTATAAAAATGTGCACCACAACAATAAATGGTAAAATTGAAAAAATGCACCCAAAAATCACTGTACAATGCATAAATATAATCAATATCCACAATATAAATTTTAAGTGCTTAGTGACATTAGCTGGTTAAATAAATGCCAGTAAAGTGACTTTTGGACATAAGGTGCAAAACATATATATAGTGGTGACTCTAGTGGCTTGAGGGAGGTGTAGTAGAAATAATGATCATAAATAATAAAAATAAACCAGTGCCAGTAATAAATATATATAACAAAAATTATGTAAAAAAATTAAATATTTATAAAACCAGAGAGTGGAGACAAAGTAAATATATATCCATTGGTAAATAAAAAAGGGATTAGTGCAGCAGTGTGACACCTGTGGTAGATATGAATTGGCTACACTCAGAATAAAGTGCAAAGTGGACGATATCAAATATATAAGTGCATAAAAAGGGTTAATGAATAACCTCTTTTTTTAAGGTGCAAGTGGCTGTATGCACAGCGAAATATAATCAATGCTCAGTGCATGGATCATAGAAATAATGTCCATAAGTGGGGGTGCTCTATCTTCACGTGGCAATCCCAGATCTCTTCATATTATAAAGGAGGGTGCCCAGGGTGGTTGTAAAATAAATTGCACTCACCAGAGTGCCTAACCCCGCACAGGGGTATTAGGCAGGGGTAATATTGGGCTGTATACCACAGCATGGAGATAGCTGGTCCTGTGGGTCCTAAGTAATGCTCCTACGTCCGTACGTCTCGGTACCAGGAGGGGGGTGGGGGACTAAGTGCTGTTCCTCAGCAAACAGTATGCTTCCCAGGTTGGACTCCAGCAATGGTGTATATAAAATGAACAGGGGGGGGGACACATAGTGTGATACCGTAACAACAAAGTTTATTAAACTTTACAAGGTTAGGTACTCACATTTCCATAGTAGGTAAATTGCATAAAAACATCAGCATCCGTACAAGGAGGGAACCTTGCAGAAAATCCACCGATACAACTCCGGAAAGCTGCGCGTTCCACGAAGGTTCCGGATCAGGAAATGATGCAACTACGCTGTATGCGTTTCGTCATAGACGTCCTCAGCAGCGTCTATGATGAAACGCGTTTGTTTATATTATTTACGATTATTATTTCTACTACACCTCCCTCAAGCCACTAGAGTCACCACTATATACATGTTTTGCGCCTTATGTCACAAAGTCACTTTAGTGGGATTTATTTAACCAGCTAACGTCACTAAGCACTTTATATTTATGTTGTGGATATTGATTATATTTATGCATTGTATAGTGATTTTTTTCAATTTTACCATTTATTGTTGTGGTGCACATTTTTATAATCTTATGCTAAAATAATTTTTACGTGGGTACACATACCATTTATACATTTATATTACCACCCTTTTGGTTTTTACCTACTAGAGTTCATCTGCTATGTGGTACTCATTACTATATTACCCACCTCAATTTGGCAGTGCCATTTCCCTACCCTTACCTATCTACATTCTTGATATAGCCTTTGGCTATATTTTAGGGAGGCTGCAGCCTTTTCTCCCCTTCCCCTGATCTCCATAGTGCTGGACTTCCTTTATATAGAGCTTATGTGGCTAACTAACACGGCACCTTGGGTACCTACTGCTCATGTTCCCTCCTTCCCTCCGTCCTGTCTCAAATAGTTAATTACCCCTATCCTTGTCTCCCCTCGTGTCGACCAACCCTGACCAAACCTCCCACCCTACCCCTGTTTCTATGCTAACTTTCTTCTAGCTGAAGGGTGCTCTAGCATAAAGTCGGTTGCAATGACCTACTCTCCCCATAAGGATCCTTTCCTTAGATGAGCACATAATGGATCCAGTAGGTCAAATCAGCACAACCCTGGAGTTAGAAATTGAACATAAATGAAAACAAACTCTTAGATTGGTTATCTCTAATTATGTTTTTTTCTATTGCTGTTCCCAATTGTCAAATTTGTACTTTTTGTTTTTCCCTGTAAGTTACACATGACAATTTTTGTGCTGTATTTTATCTTAACCTGGATTATATCCTTTTGAAGTTATAAAAAAGCATTTATGAAATAAAAAAATAATGTAACAGTGGGATATTTTATGCGTGTTTTAATACTGTACAAAGTAAGTTAATAATAAAAATTGGATTCTGTATTGAACTTTAGGTCCAATCTCAGTGCAATTTCCCAAATTAGTCTGGGCAAACAATAATGCAAAGCTCAACTCCAGAAATCAGTTCAAGTGTGTTTAATCAGTTCATGTCCGAAATGGTGCCCCTAGTTTCTATGGGCTAAAGAAATTTGCACATCCTCATTGTTCTTTGCACAGCTCTATTGAGTAAGTCAAAGAGCTGGTAAAAGTGATCATTATATAAAGAATGAAAGTATTGAGGAAAGAGGCACAATAGCTCTTGATTACAGACCTTTTTTACAGTATATCTTTATAAGTGATTATTTCACACCTTTAAGAACTATTAGCTCAGATTGAACATGGTGGTGACCGAGGGTGGACGTAAAGAACAAAGCACATTTGCTTCCAGCAGAGCTACAAAGCATTATGTTTTTATCTGTGTTTAATTGTGTATGATTGTGTTCCCTTTATCTGCAAAATTTCAAGATTATGTTTTTATCCTTCCAATAATCCTATTTTGAGAACTCGCAGGAATAAAAATGTTGTACGAAATAATCACACCCCCGTAAGTAAAAAAATATATATCAAAGTACACAAAGTTCTAAAATGTAGTCTCATGTCATTGCGATTTTACAAAAATAATACTGCAATATGCAACAACCATTATGTACTTTTATAAGCTGTAGAGGTGCTAAAATAGGCTGTCATAGCAACCACACTTTGCAGTGGATGGGTCACTGACAGTTTCTCTCTTCCTGCTCAAACATCCACAAACAAAACCTTATTGCAATGGACAAAATTAAAACAATGTATCACAGGCAGAATGTAATTATCAGTCAGGTACAGAGAACACAAGCTGGGGCAGTTTTATGACATACTAATGACTAGAGAGAAAGGGCCTTTTGAATATCCATTCCACAAGCAGTTGGTCTGTTCTGCCACCACTATCCTACCCAGTGGGATTAAAATGAAAAAAATAAAAATGTCTAAAAGAAACCCAGTTCACCAAGTATCCAGGTTAATTTCTCCATAGTAAGGTGTCTTAATAGCAAGAGCATTGTATCAAGAGTACGGGACCTAAAAAGTAGATTTTCCTCTCAAAATAATGTCTCAGAGCTCTTCCACATCTCCTGGTGTCTAAAAGGCCATACAGATGGGCCGAATATCAGGTGGCATTTGGCCAGTGTGTATGCCTGTCTGACAGAAGCCAGAAGTTCAGCCGGCTTCTGACAAAGGGGCATGACCTAAAAAGGTTTGCCGATCGGCACCCGATCAGCGCTCTCTCTCAATGGCGTGTATTCTGGTGGGGACAGTTCCCCAGTCAGAACACAATTCTCAGCGGGGGAAATCACTGTACTAACATTGGATTGCAAGTACAGGATCTCTTCCTATGCTCTTCATTTTTTTTCATTCAGCCCCTGTGGTTGTGTGTACCAGGCTTAAAAAGAGGTACTGTTATGTGTAAGCATGTGTGTGTAAGGGAGTTACTTGATTCTAACTTGGCTATCCTCAATCCCCAGCCTCAGTGAGCTGGTAAAGTGGTTCATTGACCTCATTGCTTGTTTACTGCTGTACTCCTAACCCTAGAATAGTTATATTTGACCTAATGTTAAAGTCTACATGAATACATTCTTAGCGTTTATGCGAAACCTGACAGGTAGCCAGTGCAAGGACTCCAGGATAGGGGTAATATGCAGGGCCGGTGCTTCCACTAGGCAAAATAGGCAGCTGCCTAGGGCGCATTGCCACCTAGGGGTGCAGCCACCAGTCGGCACTCTCCTTTATTAATGATCCCTGTGAGCTGAGGGGAGGGGCAGCAGTGGGAGAGGAAGAAGGGACAGAGGAAGATGCTAGGTGTCAGGGGCAGTGGCGGAACTAGCAAGCCTTGGCTTTCCACCAATGTTGGGGGGGGGCCAAGAGGCAGGAAGGGAGCCCACCGGAGTGCTGCCTGCATGATGATCCTCTTCGGCTGGAGCTGTGGTGAGCACTGTGTTCCAGGAGAGGAGTGTCCTAGGAAAAGGAATCACAGTGAAGGAGGACAGAGTGTGAGCCACTCTCTTCATACCGCTCAATGAACATCCCCAGAACAGGGGATCGGGGTCCCTGGGTGTGACATGGAGGAATATGGGGGTCACTGGGTTTGACAGCATAACATAGAGGAACCATCAGATCAGGGTCACTGGGTATGACATAGAGAAGTTTTTAACCCCTACCCTTTTTATTTTTTTTTTGGGGGGGCGCAAGTAGCTGGTCTTGCCTAGGGCGTAAAATAGTATAGCACCGGCCCTGGTAATATGATCACTTGTCCCAGACCTAGTCAGGATTCTGGCTGCAGAATTTTGTACATATTGTAGTCGATTTATTTGTGAATTAAGATACACTAGAGAGTAGAGCATTGCAGTAGTCAGGTTGGGAGAACAAAAATGTATGGTTCAGTTTTTCAGCTATAGTTTATGATAGCATAGGATGCAGCCGAGCAATGTTTCTCAAGTTTAAAAACTATGTTCTGCCAACATTTTGTACATGTGGATCAAAAGTTAAACTGGCATCAAATATCACCCCTAGATTTTAACCACTTGCCGACCGCCCACAGTATATTTACTGCGGCAGTCAGCCCCTCCTGGGCAAAGTGACGTAGTACTATGTCGCTCGCTCAGGAGCCTGCAGGGGGCGAGCGTGCACTGCCGGAGGCACGTTCCCGCCCCCGCTCGTTCATGGGCATCCCCGCGCGAGTGACCAGTGGCTCTGATGTCCCTCGGCCACTCGCGATCTCCCGCTGGAGAGGGAGAAAGGCAGGCGGCTGATGTAAACAAAGCCTCCTGTCATTCTCCCTGATGTACAGTAACTGCAGAGATCATACGATCCTGCTATGTAGGACCGTATGTCTCTGTGGTTACATCACTAGCCATGCCCCTTTACAGTTAGAATCACGCCCCTAGGGACACACTTAGCCCCTTGATCACTAATAAAGTTAACCCCTTCCCTGCCAGTGTCATTTTTACAGTAACAGTGCATATTTATAGCACTGATTACTGTAGTAATGTCACTGGTACCCCCAAAAGTGGCAAAAATGTTAGTCAGGGGTCCGATCTGTGCGCCGCAATATCGCAGTCCCGCAAAAAAAAAATCGCAGATCGCCGCCATTACTAGTTTTAAAAAAAAAACAATGACATAAATCTTTCCCTTAGTTAGTAAGCGCAATAACTTTTGCGCAAACCAATCAAAATAAGCTTATTGCGATTTTTTTACCAAAAATATGTAGCAAAAAACAAATTGGCCTAAAATGTTAAAAAATTTAGATTTTTACATTTTTTTGGGTGGGAATTTCATATAAAAAAATGTGAAAAATATTGTTATTTTTTTCAAAATTTATGCTCTTTTTTTGTTTATAGCG
The DNA here is from genome assembly GCF_965119305.1 of Pelophylax lessonae. Classification (NCBI taxonomy): domain Eukaryota; kingdom Metazoa; phylum Chordata; class Amphibia; order Anura; family Ranidae; genus Pelophylax; species Pelophylax lessonae. The sequence continues at coordinate 442,342,289 of NC_138771.1, forward strand.
CAAAAAATTAAAATCGCACAGGTGATCAAATACCACCAAAAAAAAGCTCTGTTTGTGGGAAAATAAGGACGTCAATTTCATTTGGGTACAGCTTCGCACATTAAAGTCACACAGTGCCAAATCGCAAAATAGGCCCTGGTCTTTGAGCAGGAAAATCCTCCGGGGCTTAAGTGGTTAAAGTTAGATGGAAGCTCAAGTACAGCACCATATATAGCTAGATAGGCTACAAGAACTGGCCTTACATAAATGATTGGGGTGCCAATAAACATGACTTTAGTCTTGTCACAGGTTAATTGAAGGAAATTATGGGACATCCCAGTTATTATATCAAAAATACAGTTAGATAAAAAAGAAGCAGTCGGAATCCGGTATAGTGTGGATGTATCACTGAATGTCGTCAGCATAGAAGTGATAATTGAGCCCATGAGATCTAAACAGTTAGGATTTAAAATTTCCTAATGGATTTGAGAATCATCCATAGAGATATATTTTTTAATTGAATAAAACTTTTAAACAGACAGTAGTTTTACATCTCTTTATTTAGTAGTAGGTTGAATCTGCCTAGATTCTATGCACAAAGGGTTCAGTGACTCTTGTTGTAAAAAAACGTAAAGTGTTACTAAACCCAAAACCTGCATTCACTATATCTGGTCTCCCACAGTACACAGAACATAGGAATGCAATTATTTTAGTAAATATAAACTGATAAATACCTTTTCTCATCAGCAATATATAGCAGCCTTGTGAGTTGTAACATTTCCTAGTAAAGCTTGTAGGAGGAGTTTTCATTTTCCCTTGATCCTCTGTCTGGACATGTCTGGACAGTGCTGATTGGCCCTGTGCTGATTATATGCACTCCTCTCCCAAGAAGAAAAAAAAAAAAAAAACTCTCTAGCAATACACACCAAACTGAGCATGTGCAGCCCGTCCCCTGGCTCTGTAAATAATAGGTTATTTTTTGAAGACCGTGAAAGAAGAGGAGGATCAGAGAGACATGATCAAACAGCCTTTATACACAATGCAAAGGATTAACCCCCTAGGTTCCACAGTGAGTATAACAAGCATGCTTTACTGCATATACAGACTGATTTTACTGTTGTGGGTTTAGTAACACTTTAAAGGCAAATCCAACTGGAGCCTATGTGCTTAAACCCTGTTGTTAATTTATGGCCATTTTTTAAGACTGATAGTGATAGGCATACTACTACTAAAAAAAAAAAAAAAAAAAAAAAAAAAAAGGCTTTATTTAGGTAGCTCTAGCAATGAAACACGCAAAGAAGCTTTTTGATCAAATTTATTAACAAAAATCGACCAGCTGTCTGGGATAAATAATTTTTTTTTAAATCAGAAACCAAGTTTATTGAAGAAAACAAAACATTACAGATTACACACAATTCACGTCATTCCCAAATACAAGCACAAGCATATATCCAAAACAACCGCAATAACTGAAAAGACCCCCCCTGCCAGGAACTGCTCCCAACAAAGTGGCAGACAGTACATCACTGTTATCAACAATCAAGCCCCTCCCCCCACCCCGAAGCATCCCCACAGCACAGTTACTTTTAGAAGGCGATCCATAACCAAGTCCTGAGGAGCCAGGCCAGGAACCGCCAGCCAACTTCCCCAAATCTTATCGTATCTATGCGGGACCCCTCTGTGTTGGTAGATCAAGCGCTCACAACGCAAAGTATTGCCCATGGCCTTAGTCCACATCTCCAACGTAGGCTGAGATGGGGCAATCCAGTGCTGCAAAATAACCTTTCGGGCCTGAAACAGGGACCTAGTAACTGCCCATCTGACATTTACATCATCCGTGAATTCCTCCACCATACCTAGTAGGCAGGGCTTCGGGTCCACTGGCACTGAAAGGACATAGGTGGCATTGATGGTCCGCACCACCACCGCCCAATACCTGTGGAGTTTAGGGCAGCGCCACAGTAGATGAATGAGATCACCAGTGTCCCTGTGGCAACGAATACACATCGGGTCCGGTCGCAGACCCAGTCTGTGCAAATGTGCGGGTGTACGATGCACCCGTAGAAGTAGGTAAAGCTGTGAAAGTCATTGCGTCACGTTCAATGAGCAGTGTCGCACAGATTCCAGGGCTTCCTCCCACTGGTCGTCAGCAAGGTCGCCCATGTCAGCCTCCCACTGCACCCTAGCAGGGCTCGGGAGCCTTTCCAGGTAATAACCCAATAACATAGCATAGCACTCAGAAATAAAGCCTTTGGTGGAGACAAAATGTTTCATCATATAGAATACCGGTGTTGGAGACAACTCCAGGGATTGCAGGGAAGGTTGGGCCCCTATGGCGTGTTGCAACTGGAGGTAGGAAAACTGCATAGCCTGGGGCAAAGCAAACCTGGTCTGCAGCTGCACAAATGTCAGCAGCCTACCATGATCGAACACCTGGCGCAGGTGGGTAACCCCACCCCTGTGCCACAGAGCTTTACAGGGCAGGTTCGCCAGCTCCGGGTACGTCAAATTCCGCCAGATCGGGCTGAACTCTGTGTATCCAGTCACCCTCTGAAGTTGCTTCGACTTCGCCCACACCTTATGTATCAATCTATACGTGGGAAAAACCTTGTTCAATTTTGCCAGCATCTGTGACTCCAGGGCCCCCGGGAGGTCAGCCGCACCCACCGCCTGCAAGGGTACCGCGAGTGTGGAGTCCTTCCTCCCTCCATCCCCCACAGACATGGCCCCCAGCAAGTGTTGCAACTGAGCAGCCATGTAGTAAATCCATGGGTTAGGGAATGCTAACCCACCCTGATCTTTAGGGCACTGCAGCTGTTCGAGTTTAATTCTGGCCGTACCCATTTTCCACAACAGGGAGCGGAAAAGGGAGTTGACCAGCCTAAAAATCTTAAGAGGGACAACCACCGGGGTATTATGAAGTAGAATATAAGAACAATGTAGCGCTAATCATCAGTAAAAAGTTCTCAGAAAGATTAAAAAGTCCATGTAAAGTCCCAATATGATCAGATGAAAAATGTAGCGAATCCGTGATACCACCACCAGACACCCAGTTCACACTGACCCTTACCACATAACGATGATCCCCATGACAGAGATCCCAAATGCCAAAACTAGACTCAGTAGGACTCGATATGTATCCTGGATAATATACGTCCTTCTCTGGAAGTCTCAGGTCAGTAGTCACAGGTATGTAGGGAATGAAGCACAAAGCAGTATCATAGCGCAAACCATTTATTAACCAGATCAAAATAATAGATTAAAAACACTTACAAGGATCCAATCATAACGAGCATGTAAAGCAGTCCAAATTGTTTCCAAGCATGTTCCGCCACGGCATTCCACCAAAATGATGGCCGCCACGTCTCCTCACTGTGGGCGAGCGTGTCCACTGTGACCGCCCGACGTACGTTTCGTTACACTGAACGTCTTCAAGGGGCGCGGTCCGGCAGTCGTCACAGCTCTAAATACCAATGGGGAGAGAGCGGATATGGACGGTAACCCGGAAACCGGAAGTCGACCCCGAAACCGGAAGTGACCCGGAAACCGGAAGTTGACCCCGGAACCGGAAGTGACCCGGAAACCGGAAGTCGGCCCCGAAAACCGGAAGTTAACCCGGAGACAGGAAGTCACCTGCATTCCACAACCAGGAAGTGAGCAGGATGTGCAACTAATAGTATATATGAAGGGAATAAACCCATCTTTTATTCGCATTATATGCCAGATCCAAAATATTCATGCGGCCATATATATTACAATAGGCATAACGAACAGAATATAAGATTAACATTAATACTGTCAGTAGAACCGTCCACTAGTAGAGAAAACGACGCCATCTAGTGGGCATATAGCGGAACATGCTGCAAACATTACAATTAAAAGCCATACACACACATATTAAACAATAAGAGAAATAAAAATAAATAATACAACGTATAAGCTGCAATATATTAAGACTATGGGAATAAGCGGAATTAAAAAGGTAAAAAATGTGGAATTAAGAAATGTGTCAGGAATTTTTAATAAAGGCATTGAGGTCCCACTCAATATTCAACCCCCTAGGGGTATGGCACCTCATCTTAAAAATCCAATTAGTCTCAAGTTTCGAAACTCCACGTGTCATATTACTGCCTCTCCAATTCCCAACGTATCTGTCTATCCCCAAAAACAAAGTCCCAGTAGGGTCTCTGTTATGGAACTTGTCATAATGACGCGATACGTTGTGCTTGGGGCAGCCCTTGACTATGCTGGCCACATGCTCCTTGAGCCTCACTTGGAGCTCTCGGATGGTGCGGCCAACATAGTCAAGGCCACATGGGCAACGAATCAAGTAAACCACGTGTGTGGTGGAGCACGAAATAAAAGGTTTAATCTTAAATTCCTCTCCTGTGGAGCCCGAAGTAAAACTCTCAACACATCTTCTCCTTTCTTTATTGAGTTGACAAATCGCACATTTTCTGCATCTATAGAAACCCCCCTTCTGCTGGAAGAAGGACACCTTCTTTGGGGGGTCCCTAATGTTCGGGGCTACCTGAAGTTTTAGGGGTGGGACTCCCCTGTAAATGACCTGAGGTTGTTGTGGTATTAATGAACCCAATACATTGTCATTCTGCAGAATGTGCCAATGTCGACGCAAGATTTTTTTCACAGAGAAATATTGCGTAGAGAATGAGGAGAAAAAAGCAAAATCAAATGCCTTTCCACCACCGTCTCTAACTCTGGGCTGTAACAAGTCATCTCTGACCCTCCTATCAGCTCGAGTGATGGCGTCATTCAAAACCGCCTCTCCATAGCCTTTCTCCAGAAATTTATTCTTTAGCACCTCTGCTTCGCCTAAAAAATCCTCACGGCGTGAGCAGTTGCGTTTCAAACGTAGAAACTGACTGACAGGAACGGACTCCAACCACGCCTTATGATGGCAACTTGTGGTGTCTATGAATCCGTTCCTGTCAGTCGGCTTAAAAAATGTTGAGGTGAGAATCTGTCCTTCCTCCACACGAATACGCAGATCCAAAAAATGAATCTCGGTATTACTGGACTCAAACTGAAGGCTAATACCCCTCTCGTTTGCATTAAGATCTGCCATAAAGCACGACAATGAGTCCGGGCTACCGTTCCATAGGAAGAGGATGTCGTCTATGTACCTACGCCAGAGCACAAGCTCCGGCCTAGGCACACCTAAGACAACATCCTCCTCCCACTTGCCCATAAAAAGGTTAGCCATACTGGGGGCAAACTTAGCCCCCATGGCCACCCCTCTATTCTGCAAGTAGAACTGGCTGCCGTACCAGAAGTAGTTCCGGGTCATAGCAAAGTCAAGGAGTGTAAGAATGAATTCTCTTTGCAGGCTCAACAAGCTACCCCTTTCCAAGAAGAAAGAGACAGCTTCTTTTCCATGTTGATGAGAAATAATGGTGTATAGAGACGAAACGTCCGCTGTAACCATTATATAACCCTCACTCCAAGTAATATTTTGAAGATCATTAATCATCTGCATCGAGTCGCGCAAATAAGAGGGCAACTTCGTGACCACTGGCTGCAGAAAATGATCAATATATCGGCCCACCCGGGAGGTGATGGAATCTATCCCACTGATGATAGGCCGCCCGGGTGGGCAAACAGGATCCTTGTGCACTTTCGGCAGAAAGTAAATTACAGGGATCCTGGGAGCCGAGGGTACTAAAAAATCCCTTTCTTTCTTGGTCAATAACCTTCTATCAAAACCCGTTTGGACCAAATCTACAAGTTCCCGCTTATATCGCTTGGTAGGATCACCCCTTAAAGGGATATAGGTTTCCCTATCGGACAGAAGCCTCTGCATCTCTGTATCATAGGCGGTGGAGTCCATTATGACAATCCCACCGCCCTTATCGGCTGGTCTAACCATAATGTCCGTTCTTTCCTTAAGCGATTTGAGTCCTCGATTAAATGCCGAGTCCATACCACACTTCTTAATTGGGAGGTCTTCAATATCCTTAGTAACAAGATCCCTAAACACCGACAAAGTCGGTGGTAGGGATCCTGGGGGATTGAACGTAGAGGCGTTACTAAGATTCGTACTCTTAATCCCCATATTGTATTCCTCTCTGGTGGTTATTGGGTTAGTGGCAAAATGCCTTTTGATATTGACCTTCCTAATAAATTTTTGAAGGTCAATAAAAGTCCCAAATTTATCAAAAGGCTTGGGGGGGGCATATTTGAGGCCTTTATTGAGAACATGTTTCTCATCATTAGTGATGATTGCTGAACTCAAATTAAAGAGTCCTCCATCTTTCAGAGCCGCCTCTTTTTTGTGACGGAGCCTCTTCCCCCCTCTTGTCCCCCTTTTCCTTGATTTTTTCTTCTTTTTGTTTTCGGGGTGGCCCCGGGAAAAAAACACTGATCCGACTCCCATTGTCGGTCTTGATTATGTCCCCCTCCACCACCCTGAGACTGACTAAAGTGGTGGGGTGCCGATCCCCAAGGACCCCCATTAGGAGCATTCGACCACGCCTCTTGACTATTTGGAGGTCGACTATTCCCAGATGGGTGATTGGTCATATATCTTGGGGGTTCTGTTGGTACATTAGCCAATGGAGCAAAGCTGTTTGAGGTGCGTACCATACCCTCTTGTACTCGTGAGTAGGTACTACGTCCTCTACCCCTACCTTTTCCTCTTCCTCTACCCCTTCCCCACCCCTGTTGTTGCCATTGGGCTGGTTGGGGGAGAGGTGTATAAGGTGGTCTAACAGCCTGCTCCACTTGAAACCCAACTTGGGAGGGAAGACTAGCTGATACCTCCATTTGTTCAGATTCTACATTATCCGCTGTGGCAGTTTTGACAGCTTCCCACTTAAAAACTTTATGGGCATTGTAGTCCCCCAAATCCCTAGCATATTTTTTCCGTTTCTTATTTTTTTATTTTTTTTTTTTTTTTTTTTTTTTTGTTCTAAATCCTCTTTTTCCAGATGTTTTTTTAAGAGTTCTGATTTCTTCTTATACTCCTCTTTATCTTTAAAGGTTTCTAATTTTCCTTTAATGATATTAATATCCTCGTCTAATTTAACAAGCTTCTGTCTCTTCTTGGTGAGCATAAAGCTCAGCAAGCTGAGACCAGCCTTGTTAGGATTTAGAACAAAAAAATAAGAAACGGAAAAAATATGCTAGGGATTTGGGGGACTACAATGCCCATAAAGTTTTTAAGTGGGAAGCTGTCAAAACTGCCACAGCGGATAATGTAGAATCTGAACAAATGGAGGTATCAGCTAGTCTTCCCTCCCAAGTTGGGTTTCAAGTGGAGCAGGCTGTTAGACCACCTTATACACCTCTCCCCCAACCAGCCCAATGGCAACAACAGGGGTGGGGAAGGGGTAGAGGAAGAGGAAAAGGTAGGGGTAGAGGACGTAGTACCTACTCACGAGTACAAGAGGGTATGGTACGCACCTCAAACAGCTTTGCTCCATTGGCTAATGTACCAACAGAACCCCCAAGATATATGACCAATCACCCATCTGGGAATAGTCGACCTCCAAATAGTCAAGAGGCGTGGTCGAATGCTCCTAATGGGGGTCCTTGGGGATCGGCACCCCACCACTTTAGTCAGTCTCAGGGTGGTGGAGGGGGACATAATCAAGACCGACAATGGGAGTCGGATCAGCGTTTTTTTCCCGGGGCCACCCCGAAAACAAAAAGAAGAAAAAATCAAGGAAAAGGGGGACAAGAGGGGGGAAGAGGCTCCGTCACAAAAAAGAGGCGGCTCTGAAAGATGGAGGACTCTTTAATTTGAGTTCAGCAATCATCACTAATGATGAGAAACATGTTCTCAATAAAGGCCTCAAATATGCCCCCCCCAAGCCTTTTGATAAATTTGGGACTTTTATTGACCTTCAAAAATTTATTAGGAAGGTCAATATCAAAAGGCATTTTGCCACTAACCCAATAACCACCAGAGAGGAATACAATATGGGGATTAAGAGTACGAATCTTAGTAACGCCTCTACGTTCAATCCCCCAGGATCCCTACCACTGACTTTGTCGGTGTTTAGGGATCTTGTTACTAAGGATATTGAAGACCTCCCAATTAAGAAGTGTGGTATGGACTCGGCATTTAATCGAGGACTCAAATCGCTTAAGGAAAGAACGGACATTATGGTTAGACCAGCCGATAAGGGCGGTGGGATTGTCATAATGGACTCCACCGCCTATGATACAGAGATGCAGAGGCTTCTGTCCGATAGGGAAACCTATATCCCTTTAAGGGGTGATCCTACCAAGCGATATAAGCGGGAACTTGTAGATTTGGTCCAAACGGGTTTTGATAGAAGGTTATTGACCAAGAAAGAAAGGGAATTTTTAGTACCCTCGGCTCCCAGGATCCCTGTAATTTACTTTCTGCCGAAAGTGCACAAGGATCCTGTTTGCCCACCCGGGCGGCCTATCATCAGTGGGATAGATTCCATCACCTCCCGGGTGGGCCGATATATTGATCATTTTCTGCAGCCAGTGGTCACGAAGTTGCCCTCTTATTTGCGCGACTCGATGCAGATGATTAATGATCTTCAAAATATTACTTGGAGTGAGGGTTATATAATGGTTACAGCGGACGTTTCGTCTCTATACACCATTATTTCTCATCAACATGGAAAAGAAGCTGTCTCTTTCTTCTTGGAAAGGGGTAGCTTGTTGAGCCTGCAAAGAGAATTCATTCTTACACTCCTTGACTTTGCTATGACCCGGAACTACTTCTGGTACGGCAGCCAGTTCTACTTGCAGAATAGAGGGGTGGCCATGGGGGCTAAGTTTGCCCCCAGTATGGCTAACCTTTTTATGGGCAAGTGGGAGGAGGATGTTGTCTTAGGTGTGCCTAGGCCGGAGCTTGTGCTCTGGCGTAGGTACATAGACGACATCCTCTTCCTATGGAACGGTAGCCCGGACTCATTGTCGTGCTTTATGGCAGATCTTAATGCAAACGAGAGGGGTATTAGCCTTCAGTTTGAGTCCAGTAATACCGAGATTCATTTTTTGGATCTGCGTATTCGTGTGGAGGAAGGACAGATTCTCACCTCAACATTTTTTAAGCCGACTGACAGGAACGGATTCATAGACACCACAAGTTGCCATCATAAGGCGTGGTTGGAGTCCGTTCCTGTCAGTCAGTTTCTACGTTTGAAACGCAACTGCTCACGCCGTGAGGATTTTTTAGGCGAAGCAGAGGTGCTAAAGAATAAATTTCTGGAGAAAGGCTATGGAGAGGCGGTTTTGAATGACGCCATCACTCGAGCTGATAGGAGGGTCAGAGATGACTTGTTACAGCCCAGAGTTAGAGACGGTGGTGGAAAGGCATTTGATTTTGCTTTTTTCTCCTCATTCTCTACGCAATATTTCTCTGTGAAAAAAATCTTGCGTCGACATTGGCACATTCTGCAGAATGACAATGTATTGGGTTCATTAATACCACAACAACCTCAGGTCATTTACAGGGGAGTCCCACCCCTAAAACTTCAGGTAGCCCCGAACATTAGGGACCCCCCAAAGAAGGTGTCCTTCTTCCAGCAGAAGGGGGGTTTCTATAGATGCAGAAAATGTGCGATTTGTCAACTCAATAAAGAAAGGAGAAGATGTGTTGAGAGTTTTACTTCGGGCTCCACAGGAGAGGAATTTAAGATTAAACCTTTTATTTCGTGCTCCACCACACACGTGGTTTACTTGATTCGTTGCCCATGTGGCCTTGACTATGTTGGCCGCACCATCCGAGAGCTCCAAGTGAGGCTCAAGGAGCATGTGGCCAGCATAGTCAAGGGCTGCCCCAAGCACAACGTATCGCGTCATTATGACAAGTTCCATAACAGAGACCCTACTGGGACTTTGTTTTTGGGGATAGACAGATACGTTGGGAATTGGAGAGGCAGTAATATGACACGTGGAGTTTCGAAACTTGAGACTAATTGGATTTTTAAGATGAGGTGCCATACCCCTAGGGGGTTGAATATTGAGTGGGACCTCAATGCCTTTATTAAAAATTCCTGACACATTTCTTAATTCCACATTTTTTACCTTTTTAATTCCGCTTATTCCCATAGTCTTAATATATTGCAGCTTATACGTTGTATTATTTATTTTTATTTCTCTTATTGTTTAATATGTGTGTGTATGGCTTTTAATTGTAATGTTTGCAGCATGTTCCGCTATATGCCCACTAGATGGCGTCGTTTTCTCTACTAGTGGACGGTTCTACTGACAGTATTAATGTTAATCTTATATTCTGTTCGTTATGCCTATTGTAATATATATGGCCGCATGAATATTTTGGATCTGGCATATAATGCGAATAAAAGATGGGTTTATTCCCTTCATATATACTATTAGTTGCACATCCTGCTCACTTCCTGGTTGTGGAACGCAGGTGACTTCCTGTCTCCGGGTTAACTTCCGGTTTTCGGGGCCGACTTCCGGTTTCCGGGTCACTTCCGGTTCCGGGGTCAACTTCCGGTTTCCGGGTCACTTCCGGTTTCGGGGTCGACTTCCGGTTTCCGGGTCACCGTCCATATCCGCTCTCTCCCCATTGGTATTTAGAGCTGTGACGACTGCCGGACCGCGCCCCTTGAAGACGTTCAGTGTAACGAAACGTACGTCGGGCGGTCACAGTGGACACGCTCGCCCACAGTGAGGAGACGTGGCGGCCATCATTTTGGTGGAATGCCGTGGCGGAACATGCTTGGAAACAATTTGGACTGCTTTACATGCTCGTTATGATTGGATCCTTGTAAGTGTTTTTAATCTATTATTTTGATCTGGTTAATAAATGGTTTGCGCTATGATACTGCTTTGTGCTTCATTCCCTACATACCTGTGACTACTGACCTGAGACTTCCAGAGAAGGACGTATATTATCCAGGATACATATCGAGTCCTACTGAGTCTAGTTTTGGCATTTGGGATCTCTGTCATGGGGATCATCGTTATGTGGTAAGGGTCAGTGTGAACTGGGTGTCTGGTGGTGGTATCACGGATTCGCTACATTTTTCATCTGATCATATTGGGACTTTACATGGACTTTTTAATCTTTCTGAGAACTTTTTACTGATGATTAGCGCTACATTGTTCTTATATTGCTTTTAGATCTGTTTTTTATTCCAGATTCTGTGTAGCAGCTTTTCTATTTGGATTTTATTACCAACTTCTGAAGTTTGTATGTTTGAAGCTTTGAATTTCAGTTAGCGCAGCAATTTTCTTTATTATTATGAAGTAGATATAAGAGTTGGGGCATAAGAATAATTTTCACCAAAAGGCTAAAGAAATTTGCACATCCTCATTGTTCTTTGCACAGCTCTGTCTGTCTTTATTCTCACAAATGCAAAACTATCCTGTCACTGGCCAATTTATATCACACTCATTCATTAAAGAATAAGTTCACCTTCACAAAAAAAAAATGCAAATTTTTTTGCAGGTAAAAAAATATGCATTTATTATTTTGTTTTGTTAGGAGCCTGTAAAGTCCTGCAGACTGTATGCGTAACTTTCTGCTCGTACCTCCGATATGGGTAGGCAGTTACTGAATGACAGAAAGCTCAATGAAACACCTAGGGAGCTCAACAGTGCCCTGGAAGTTCATTGAGAACCTAAAGCCAACAGCCTCAAAGTCTGTCGTTACTTGTCCCCACATTCACAGAACACTGTGAATGACTAATATGGCCGGGCTAGGTGAACGGCTTTGATTTTTAGATTGGTGTCAAAACGTGGATCGGGGGGCGCATCAGTAACTTGTGACAAAACGTGAACTTATCCTTTAACTTCCCTGGCAGTATGATATAACTTCCCTGGCAGTATGATTCTTTTAGGTGCTGAAAGCCCCTTAAGAATTACTTTGTTAGTAATTCTTAAGAATGAGCAGCCCAAACCAACTATTTACATATGATTTTTTTTACTGTGCGTTCTTCTTTATAACATCTCGGTATGATAAAGTTTGAAACACAAAATCATAGATTATAATATAATAAATAACTATTAATAAGTTAAAGTATGTATGTATATATATATATATATATATATATATATACACATACATGTATACATATATTATATATATATATATATATATATATATATATATATATATATATACATATATTTTATGTGTGTGTGTATACATATATACAGTGGGGATCGAAAGTTTGGGCACCCCAGTTAAAAATTTGTATTAGTGTGCATAAAGAAGCCAAGGAAAGATGGAAAAATCTCCAAACGGCATCAAGTTACAGATTAGACATTCTTATAATATGTCAAACGTTAGATTTTATTTCCATAATTCCATAATTTACACTTTCAAAATAACAGAAAACAAAAAAATGGCGTCTGCAAAAGTTTGGGGACCCTGCAGAGTTAATATCTTGTACTGCCCCCTTTGGCAAGTATCACAGCTTGTAAACGATTTTTGTAGCCAGCCAAGAGTCTTTCAATTCTTGTTTGAGGTATCTTTGCCCATTCTTCCTTACAAAAGTCTTACAGTTCTTTGAGATTTCTGGGCTGTCTGTCACTCACTGCTCTTTTAAGGTCTATCCATAGATTTTCAATTATGTTGAGGTCAGGAGATTGTGAAGGCCATGGCAAAACCTTCAGTTTACGCCTCTTGATGTAATCCCCCATGGATTTTGAGGTGTGTTTAGGATCATTATCCATTTGTAGAAGCCATCCTCTCTTTAACTTCAGCTTTTTCACAGATGGCATCAAGTTACCATCCAAAATTTGCTGAAATTTTACTGAATCCATTTTTCCTTCTACTCGTGAGATGATCCCTGTGCCACTGGCTGCAATCCAACCCCAAAGCCTGATTGATCCACCCCCATGCTTAACAGTTGGGCAGAGGTTCTTTTCATTAAATTCTGTGCCCCTTCTTCTCCAAACGCACCTTTGCTCATTCCGGCCAAAAAGTTAAATTTTAACCTCATCGGTCCACAGAACTTGTTTCCAAAATGCATCAGGTTTGTCTATATGTTCAAACTAAAGCACAAGAATAAAAACAATAATACACTGTGCTAGATCGATATAACTAAAAAAATAGTGTATCAGCAGCAGGCATAAAAACAGTTGTGGAACCTCAACCGAAACAGAAATGAAAAACAAGGTATGCGGCGCTTGATACGAGCAATCAACAGAAATTAAATAATAGCGATAGTCACTCCATGCAAAGATGGCGTCATGTGTTAAAAATATAAAAGTCCAAAGACAGAGGGGCCTCCAAAACCGTCCCATACACTAGGTATTGCAGTGATGTTGAAACCTCCACCAGACACCAGTATGTGTGGCCTCTTACCAGCTGAAGTTGATCCTCATTACAAGGATCCACAAACGCTTCTTATAGGTAATCCTCACTACTGCAGATAGGTGGATGGATGGTCCCTCCTGCTGATCAGACCTCAATGACCTCCAGGGTAACAGACCCTCATAGGTGATAGCACAAAGATGCCATAGGTGCAGAGAAAGGAAACATCCTCATAGTGTAGTAAGTTTTGAACATGAAACTTTTAATGAATAAAAATCAGATTCAACACTCACATTTTGCAAAAGATGAAACAGGCATCAATGAACAAAGTCCACCAGGGGTCCTCCAGGGGTACATTCAGGCAGTGGATGCAGCAGCCAACAGCATCAGTCCTTGAAGAGGGAGACGCTGGGGAGATATGTATAGTGGGAGCGATATCAGTCCCCTACCGGTTTCATCATACACTGACGTCTTCAGGGGGCGTGGCTAGTCGCCGCATGCTCTCCCAGTTAAATGGCTAAGTACATCTGAAGGGGAGGAGCGGCATGCGTTCCAGCCTACTCCTCCCCACCCAAGAATTCTATCCACACAAAACAGGAAGAGGAAGTGCTGAGAGTAACCTATCGCAAGTCAATACCAATGGCCAATCAGCTCTTCAAAAAGAAAAGAAACTTCCTGAATACTTCATATCGCCAAATACAAGAGAAAGCCCCCTACTGGTCAAAAGAAAGAAAAACACCGGGTTGCTGGCTAACTGAGTGCAGCGATACGAGTGAGACTCCTTACAAATATGCAAAGGAGAGTATTAAAAACAAAAAAATGAAATCCTCCAGAGCAGGTGATAGAAGCCAAGGGAAACCAATCCTCTGGTCAAAATTGGACCAAAAAAAGCCCTGCTAATGGTGGATTGCAATAAAATAATATATGCAAAACAAATAATTAAATAAATAAATTAGGCTAAAAATACCTACACACTACCTGCAAGAAGCACTCCCGGGGATGAATGCATAAGAACATACATTATAACATTTCATGAATAAAAGGTACATATAAAGAACAGTAAAAAGTAATGGATAAAAGATATGGAGAATTTAAAGCACACCAGATAAATTCTTCAACAGAAAGGGAACTAGGAGTTGTTGATAAAGGAGTTAATATCCCAATCTATATTCATCCCATGGGGATTATAGGATTTAACCCTATAAATCCACTGGGTTTAAAGTTGAGATACACCACGTGTCCGATTACTCCCCCTCCAGCTACTCATATACCTGTCAATGCCCATAAATATTGTGCCAGTAGGGTCTCTACCATGGCACTGGTCATAATGGCGAGAGACGCTGTGTTTGGGAAACCCTTTAAGAATGTTTGCCACATGCTCCTTGAGCCTAATGTGTAACATTCGTATGGTGCAGCCAATATAATCAAGACCGCAAGGGCATCTCAGGAGGTATACTACGTGCTTAGTTGTGCACGTGATGAAGGGTTTTATATCAAAATGTTGCTGAGTGGCATTCATAGTTACATAGTTACATAGTTAGTGAGGTTGAAAAAAGACATCAGTCCATCCAGTTCAACCTATGATGTGTGTGTGTTTGCTTTTAACCGTACATTGTATACCCCTGTATGTTGTGGTCTCCAAGGTGCCCATCTAATAGTTTTTTGAAACTATCAATGCTCCCAGCTGATACGACTGCTTGTGGAAGAGAATTCCACATCCTTACCGCTCTTACAGTGAAGAACCCCTTACGCATTTTAAGGTTAAACCGCCTTTCCTCTAGTTTTAGTGAATGGCCAGGTGTCTTATTGTATCTCCTCTCTCTGAATAGTTTGTTCCTTACGCTAGGGTCGCCAGTACAGTATTTGTACATTGATATCATATCCCCCCTCAATCGTCTCTTCTCGAGAGAGAATAAGTTCAGTGCTTGTAGTCTTTCCTCATAGCTGATGTCCTCCATTCCCCTAATTATTTTGTTGCCCTTCTCTGGACTCTTTCCAATTCCAGCACATCCTTCCTGAGGACCGGTGCCCAGAACTGGACAGCATACTCCAAATGTGGCCGGACCAGAGTCTTGTAGAGTGGGAGAATAATCTCTTTATTTCTGGAGTGAATCCCCTTTTTTATACATCCCAGTATTCTGTTGGCTTTGCTTGCAGCGGCTTGGCATTGCATGCCACTGCCAAGCCTGTTGTCTACCAGTACCCCCAGGTCCCTTTCCATCCTAGACTCACCCAGAGGTTCCCCCCCTAGTGAGTAGCTTGCTTTCTGGTTTCTGGCCCCCAAGTGCATTACTTTACATTTTTCAACATTAAACCTCATCTGCCATGTAGTTGCCCACCCCGTTATTTTGTTCAGGTCCACTTGTAAGGTTTCCACATCCTGCATAGAAGATATTGGCATGCTTAATTTAGTATCATCCGCAAATACTGAGATTGTACTAGATATCCCCTCCTCTAGATCATTTATGAATAAATTAAACAGGATTGGTCCCAGGACAGAACCCTGGGGGACCCCCCTTTCCACACCCGCCCAATCCGAGTACTCCCCATTAATCACGACCCTCTGGACTCTCCCCTGGAGCCAGTTCTCTATCCAGGTACTCACCCTATGGTCCATACCTACCTTCCTTAGTTTGTACAGTAAGCGTTTGTAGGGAACGGTGTCAAAGGCCTTTGCAAAGTCCAGATACACCACATCCACCGGCTTACCTTTATCTAGGTGGCAGCTCACTTCATCGTAGAAGGTTAATAGATTGGTTTGGCAAGAACGATTTTTCATGAATTCATGCTGATTACTACTAATAATACCATTTTCATTACTAAAGTCTTGTATGTGGTCCCTTAACATCCCCTCCAAAATCTTGCAGACTACAAATGTTAGGCTGACCGGCCTATAGTTACCCGGGATACATCTCGGCCCCTTTTTAAATATTGGTACCACGTTGGCTTTTTTCCAATCAGCTGGCACCATACCCGTCTGTAAACTATCCTTAAAGATCAAGAATAATGGTCTGGCAATCACCTGGCTGAGCTCTTTCAGAACCCTCGGGTGCAAGCCATCCGGTCCCGGTGATTTATTTATGTTAAGTTTCTCTAGTTTAGTTTTAAGTCTATCTTCTGTTAGCCATGGCGGTATTTCCTGAGGTGTGTTGTTTAGTTCGGCCTTACAAGCTAGGTTTGTGTAGCCCCCCGATTCTTTTGTGAAGACTGAAGAGAAGAAATTATTTAACACTTCCGCCTTTTCTCTGTCCTCAGTGGCCATATTTCCTTTGTCATCTTTTATGGGGCCAATGTGTTCTGGCCTCGCTTTCTTACTGTTTATATACTTAAAAAACTTCTTGGGGTTCTTTTTACTCTCCTCTGCTATATGTCTCTCGTGTTCTATTTTAGCCGCCCTGATTTCATCTTTACATTTCTTATTACACTCTTTGTAATGCTTAAATGCTGCCAATGACCCCTCAGTCTTGTATTTTTTGAAGGCCTTTTCTTTAGCACTAATATACATTTTTATGTTGGAGTTTAGCCACCCAGGGTTTAATTTTGCTCTTTTAAATTTATTTCCCTTTGGAATGCACTGGCCAACCCCCTTGTTAAGTATGCTCTTGAAGCACTCCCATTTTTCCTCCGTGTTCTTTGTTCCCAGGGTTCTATCCCAATTGATATTTTCTAGCAGTGAGCGCAGTTTTGGGAAATTGGCTCTTTTGAAATTCAGCGTCTTAATATTACCCTTGTGCTTCCTATTACTGTAATTAATACTGAAACTTATTGACCTATGGTCACTGTTTCCTAAGTTCTCCTGTATTTCTATATCCGTGAGCAGGTCTGCATTGTTAGTAATCAGTAGGTCAAGTACCGCATTGTTTCTTGTCGGTGCATTCACCATCTGACCCATGAAATTGTCCTGCAAAACATTTAGGAACTGCCGAGCCTTGGCTGAGTGTGCGGTTCCTTCTGCCCAGTCTATATCAGGATAATTAAAGTCCCCCATTATAATGACATTTCCCATCCTTGTTGCCAATCCTATCTGTAAAATGAGGTCCACCTCCCCCTCCTCCCTCTGGTGGGGGGGCCTATAGCATACGCCCAATATTACCTTCCCCACCGTGCCTTCCCTTTGAAGCTCTACCCATAGGGATTCTGCCTCGTCCTTAGCTCCATTATTAATATCATCCCTCATATTTACCTGTATACTGTTCTTAATATACAAACATACCCCTCCCCCTTTTTTACCTTCTCTATCTCTGCGATAAAGGGAATACCCCTGAATGGTCGCCATCCAGTCATGAGAGCTGTCAAACCAAGTCTCAGTTATCCCCACAAAATCTAAGTCCTCCTCAAACATCAGCAGCTCCAGCTCTCCCATCTTGTTGGCCAGGCTTCTGGCATTGGTATACAAACCTCGTAATTTTGACCGGTTACAAATATCCTCATTTGATGTTTTTAGGCTGCTCTTGTGGTTTTTCCCCATACCCACCCTGGGTATAGGAGCTCCAAACACCCTACCGCTAATGCCCCCATTTCTGCCCTCTGAATCTTGCTTTCCACTGGCTAATTCTACATCTGTACCCTCCCCCCCATTCCCTAGTTTAAAAGCCCCTCTAACTTTGTGGCCATCCTCTCACCCAGTACGGCTGCACCCACCCCATTTAGGTGCAATCCGTCCCTACCAAAGAGCCGGTGGCCGACTGAGAAGTCGGCCCAGTTCTCCAGGAACCCGAAACCCTCCTTACTACACCAGCTCCTCAGCCACTTGTTAACTTCCCTAATCTCCCGCTGCCTCTCTGGTGTGGCTCGAGGTACAGGTAGTATTTCGGAAAATACTACCTTGGAGGTCCTTCTCCTCAACTTAGCACCTAAGTCCCTGAAATCGTTTAGGACTCTCCATCTTCCTCTGCCTATGTCATTGGTACCCACGTGTACCATGACAGCTGGGTCTTCCCCAGCCCCACCCAATAATCTGTCCACCCGATCCGCAATGTGCCGAACCCGAGCGCCCGGCAAACAACAGGCTGTTCGGCACACACGGTCTTTGTCACAGATTACACTGTCTGTCCTTCTAATAATTGAGTCCCCTACCACCAGAACCTGTCTTTCCTTTCCCTTTCTCCCAGCCTCACTGGAGGAGTTCTTCCCCTGGCAGCTAGGGGCATCGCTCTGCTCCAGCAATGCTGGTCCCTGACTGGTTTCCCCAACATCACGCAACGGGCGAATTTATTGGGGTGCTCCAGCCCAGGATCAGCCTCCTTGCCCTGTCCCCTTCTACCCCTCCTAACTGTCACCCCTCTACTCTGCTCTGATGCCTGCACCTCCAATACTCCACCCACCTCTGTGCAGACCCCTGCCTGCACCTGACTGGTACGATCCTGGCTCTCCTCCGGTATGGACATTCGTCTCAGTGTTGCCAGCTGCTTCCCTAGATTCAGGACCTAAGCTTCCAGGGAAGCAACGTGCTTACATTTTGCGCATTTGTATTCACCCTCGATCACATGTCTGAGGAACGCATACATATTACAAGATGTACACCGAGTCGCATCTCCACACCCGCCGGGCATTGTACCTACTAATCTAATCTAATGGGGACTCAGCAATTTAAGTCTATCCTATGTGGCTATTTCCTGGCTTCCTAACTGTACCTTCTCACCCTCTGGTACTCCGCTTCACTCACTTGCACAACACTCACAATCTCACAGCCCGGTCAGTCGCACAACACTCCCAGTCTCACAGCCCGGTTCAGTTGCACCACACTCACAGTCTCACAGCCCAATTCAGTCGCACCAAACTCAGTCGCACAGCCTGGTCAGTCGCACAACACTCTCAGTCGCACAGCCCGGTCAGTCGCACAGCCCGGTCAGTCGCACAACACTGTCAGTCACACAACAACACTGTCAGTCGCACAACAACACTGTCAGTCGCACAACACCGTCAGTCGCACAACACTGTCAGTCGCACAACACTGTCAGTCGCACAACACTGTCAGTCGCACAGCCCTGTCAGTTGCACAGCCCGGTCAGTCGCACAACACTGTCAGTCGCACAACACTGTCAGTCGCACAACACTTGCCGACACACAGCCCGGTCAGTCGCACTCAAAAGAATCTATTTTTCTCCTTTTATCGTGATTGATCCTACAAATGGAGCATTTCTTGCACAGATGAAAACCCCCCCTATCATGGAAGAAAGAGATGTTCTTAGGAGGGTTAATGACATTAAGAGCGACCATTAGCTTGAACGGAGAGAGTCCCCTAAAAATTACTTGGGGGTTCGGTGGTATAAGGGGACCCAACATCTGATCCTCCTTCAGTATGTGCCAATGTCTCTGCAGTATCCGCTTCACTGAAAAGTGCTGGGTCGAGAAGGAAGAGAAGAACGTACATTTAAAAGAGTCATCAACCATTTTCGGTCTGGATCTTAATAAATCCTCCCTTGCTCTAGAATCAGTGCGCACTAATACAGAGTTCAATTTAGCCTCAGAATAGCCCTTTTCCAAGAAACGTTTTTTTGAGGACATCAACTTCTTGTAGGAATACCTCACGCTCACTGCAGTTTCTCTTTAGCCTTAAAAATTGACTAAAGGGAACTGAACGTAACCAATTAGGATGTGACAGCTCCGAATGTCAATAAAACCGTTTCTGTCGGTTTCCTTGAAGAATGTTGAATTGGTAATAATACCATCGACTACTCTAATCGTGAGATCCAAAAAATGGATTTCAGATGAGCTGTGCTCATATTGCAAGGAAATGACCCTATCGTTAACATTCAACTCCTGCATGAACAGCTCCAAAGATGCAACATCACCATCCCATAGGAGGAGGATGTCATCGATGTACCTCCTCCAGAGAACCAACTGGGATCTGAGGCAACTATCGATGACATCCTCCTCCCACTTGGCCATGAATAGATTTGCCATACTGGGCACGAATTTCGCGCCCATGGCTACACCTCGGTTCTGCAGAAAAAAAGAACCATTGTGCCAAAAGTAATTGTGGCCCATGGCGAACTCGAGGAGTGATAGGATGAAGTTGCACTGAACATTGGATAAAGCACCAGATCTCAGATAATGGGATACAGCTTCCAAACCTTGTCGATGGGAGATGATACTATAGAGTGACGACACATCGGCCGTCACCCATAGATACCCATCCTTCCAGTCTAACCCCCTCAGTCCATTCAAGACCTGGGTGGATTCCTTCAAATAGGATAGAATCGGACAAACAAGGGGTTGTAAAAAGTGGTCCACATACTTCCCCGCTCTGGAGGTCACAGAATCTATCCCGCTAATGATCGGCCGACCAGGCGGGCATATAGGATTCTTGTGAACCTTCGGCAGGTAGTAAAATACTGGAACCCTGGGAGCTGATGGTATTAGATATGCTCTTTCCTTCTTTGTCAGGATATTGTCACTGTAGCCTTTATCTATTAGTACCTTAAGTTCTCTCATGTACCCAGGGGGGGGGCGACTAGCCACGCCCCCTGAAGACGTCAGTGTATGGTGAAACCGGTAGGGGACCGATATCGCTTGCACTATACACATCTCCCCAGCGTCTCCCTCTTCAAGGACTGATGCTGCTGGCTGCTGCATCCACACAACCTGCCTGAATGCACCCCTGGAGGACCCCTGGTGGACTTTGTTCATTGATGCCTGTTTCATCTTTTGCAAAATGTGAGTGTTGAATCTGATTTTTATTAATTAAAAGTTTCATGTTCAAAACTTACTACACTATGAGGATGTTTCCTTTCTCTGCACCTATGGCATCTTTGTGCTATCAAGGTCAGATGGGTCTGTTACCCTGGAGGTCATTGAGGTCTGATCAGCAGGAAGGACCATCCATCCATCCACCTATCTGCAGTAGTGAGGATTACCTATAAGAAGCGTTTGTGGATCCTTGTAATGAGGATCAACTTCAGCTGGTAAGAGGCCACACATACTGGTGTCTGGTGGAGGTTTCAACATCACTGCAATACCTGGTGTATGGGACGGTTTTGGAGGCCCCTCTGTCTTTGGACTTTTATATTTTTAACACATGACGCCATCTTTGCATGGAGTGACTATCACCATTATTTAATTTCTGTTGATTGTTCGTATCAAGCGCTGCATACCTTGTTTTTATTCTTGTCTATATGTTCATTTGCAAAGTTCAAACACTGATTTTTGTGGTGAGGACGTAGAAGAGGTTTTCTTCTGATGACTCTTCCATGAAGACCATATTTGTACAAGTATCTCTTTATAGTGGAATAGTGTACCACAACTCCAGTGTCTGCCAGATCTTTCTGGAGGGATCATGCAGTTAAACGTGGGTTTTGAATTGTTTTTCTCACAATCCTGCGAGCTGTTCTGTCTGATATTTTTCTTGGTCTTCCAGATCTTGCTTTAACTTCCACTGTTCCTGATGACTGCCATTTCTTAATTACATTCCGAACAGAGGATATTGACATCTGAAAACGCTTTGCTATCTTCTTATAGCCTTTTCCAGCTTTGTGAGCGTCAACTATTTTCAGTTTCACTTTTCTAGACAACTGCTTAGAAGATCCCATGGTGCTGGTTGTTGGGGCAAGGTCAGATGAGTCTGGGCATTTAAAACCTTTGAGATTGACATCACCTGGTCTTCTCAGACGATGATTGACAACAATCCATGACACTGGCAGGTCTCAGCCTTGCAAAGGGGGCAGTGCATGCTATAAATTCTATAGGGTGCCCAAAGTTTTGCAGACGCCTTTTTTTGTTTTCTGTAATTTTGAAAGTGTCAATGATGGAAATAAAATCTAACTTTTGTTGACATATTATAAGAATGTCTAATCTGTAATTTGATGCCTTTTGGAGATTTTTTCCATCTTTCCTTGGCCTATTTATGCGCATTAATACAAATTTTTTTGAGCATTGGGAGGAAGATCCGGCTGCTGCACACCGCCAGGATACATCGCTGGATCCCGGGGACAAGGTGAGTACCCTCTCTTCCAGGATCCAGCGATCTTCCTAGCGGTACCCGAGTGAGGCTCAGGGTTACCGCTTTTGGCACTGAAATTTAACCTCGAGCCACACTCGGGAATACTGCTAGGAAGGTTAAGAGACCTCAGATGATACAGTAGTGTAAGTCCACACTTGTGACTCAAAATCACACTAAATTTATCCTTAATGGCACCCCAAATGCAGTGCAATTTGCAGCGATTGTCACGTGACTAAAAACGTGCTTGGCTCAGGCCCAAAGTTTGGTCCCTGAGCTTCTATGCTGCAACACATTTGCATAGTGTTGCCCTTCCAAGTAAATGTGTTGCTCTATGCACAACATGTGGAAAGTGTGTGAATTGCTTAAAAAAAATCATAAGTGTGAATGCACGTTCCCACTATGCAAAATGTGATTGGGGCCTAAAAATGACCAGCAACAGGACATTTTTAATGAGAGAACATTGGTTGAAATGTACAAGAAGACATAACACTGATTAGAGTTCTGCTTTAATACACTAAGCAAGATAAAGCAGTTTTGCTAATAGCAGACTCTAGTCTCAACTGCTGACATGCTTCAGTGTTTAGAAAATGATTCCATGGAGCTAATATAGGAGCTAACAGAGTACTATGCTGGAAAATCTACTTTGTAAATGGGGAAGTCTTCCATTGTCTTCTTTTGCAAATGTGATGTTAGTGGATGATCCAACAGCAATCTTTATGTCTGTGTAATGACAAGAAGCACTTTATTAAGAATTGATGGATTTTCATTCAGTAGTTTATTAAGAATAAATTGAATTTTGTTCCGTAAGTCTGCTTTTTCATCTAAAAAATCCATCAATTCTTAATAAACGTCCTTTTTGTGATCCTCATTAGAAGGGCCTAGGAATAGGCTTTGCTTCAAAGACATCAGGTACAGAGTGCTATCAGTGCTGAATAAGACAGTGGAATGCTTGTTCTTCATATAAATATCCAGTTGAAGGAATGTACAGATTATACAGCATGCCTACAGTATGTTGTATGTAAACAGGTAGTCACCTGAAGTGACCTGCTGGTATTGACAACTACTTGAGCACAGCACAGAGACTTTAAATTAGTTCCAAGAGAACTTCAAACACATAAGTACTTCAAAGATTCTCCAATAAGACTCCATTAAAATAACTTCTAAGTTGTTGTCCTATTTTCAAATTCAAAACTTTCAAGGCTGGTACATACAAGCTTCAAAAGAAAGCATCGAGTCCCTGTTCGGAATGCGCCCAAGCAATCCCCAGCCCTGGTTTACTACCATTCAGAGGCATTCATTTTGCTATGTTCTGCATTTTGTTAAAGTCCAACTTCAGACACAATACCTTTACTTGGTTTAAAGCTGTTATTATATATTTACTATGGCTGAAAAGTAAGAAAGCTTTCTTTAGTCTGGTGTAAAAGTGTTCTTTTTAGCTTTTTCCATGTAGTACAGCTCCTGTTGTACTTCCGGCCTACTACGGACATGAGTGCAAAAGGCCTCCAAGATACAAGCACTGGAGTGATGTCTCTACTCCCCCCCACCATGCGGCCTGTGATTGTGCATTTTGTGAATGGCCAAGTAGAGAGCGGGGAGGTTGGTGTGCAGAGAGACAACATTAGAGCTGGTGTCTCTGAAATGGAAATATGAATAACACCATCATTCCACATTGGTAAAGCAGCAACCCAGTTAGTCTAAAGAAAACCCCTTCATAACATCTAAATTGATCACATGACAGCCCAATCAACTCTAGGGCCGGTGTTCCGTGAAAATTACCTACCCGTGAGAAAAACTTACCCCTCGTCACTTCCGGTGCTCGGCACTGTATGTAACGCAGCGGTTACATTAAAACAACTGTGCTGAAATACGAGTCATCTCCGCTCCTGTGCCTGTCACTTCCCTCATCTCGGATAGTAAATATAAAAGCGGCGGCGGCTGTATGAATACATAAATCACGGAGCCGAGAGCCGCTTTTATATTTACTTGCCGAGAGCAGGGAAGTGACAGGCACAGGAGCGGAGATTACTCGTATTTCTGCAGAGCTGTTTTATGTAACCGCCGCGTCGGTAGGTTTATTTCACGGTACACCGTGATCCTTTCATACTAGTGCGCATGCGCACTAGTAAGCTCCTCTGTTCTTCCATTAGGTATCCGGGGCTCTGAGCATGCGCACTGCTGCGCTGCTCAGCTGTTTCTGCCCGGAAGTGACGAGGGTAGGTAATTCTCACGGGGTAGGTAATTCTCACGTTACACCGGCACCCTACGCATGCAGTTCTCAGGTCACTTGCTCCATAGAACCTATAAACACTGGCAACCCACTGCAAGGCCAAACTAGATTGAAGTGGTGGAAATATGGTTGAAGGTAAGAACAGTACTTCTACTCGCAGATTTTATCAGGGGTCAAGGAAGGCATTTTGAGGGCTTATTGCTTCAGACATTGGTATTTTTTTAATCTCAATACAAAATACAAGAGGGTAGCCATATGTATTTGAGAGAAATTAGATTTATTTGCCAGGTTAAAAAAAAAAAAGTTTTTTTGTTTTTTTTTGGTAGGAGATACTAAAATGTGCAATAGACTTCCACTGGAACAGGTTCTAGCAAAAATTGAAATTATGGATTGTATATAAAGGTTTCCAGTCGTCAAGGTCATTATATATATATATATATATATATATATATATATATATATATATTGGCAGTAAATTAAAAACAACTGGATGCTGATTATACTTGACAATTTTTCACCACTCATATAATTTTCAT
The DNA here is from genome assembly GCF_965119305.1 of Pelophylax lessonae. Lineage (NCBI taxonomy): Eukaryota > Metazoa > Chordata > Amphibia > Anura > Ranidae > Pelophylax > Pelophylax lessonae. The sequence goes on from NC_138771.1 coordinate 442,367,209, forward strand.
GCAAAGAAAGAAAAAAAGGCGCCTCTGAGTGCAGCTAGCAACACTTTATTGCACACATAGCAAGCAAACTTACAGGATAGATAACCTGTATCGTCATCTTCCTCTAGCTGTCCAGCAGCAGAGAGATGACAAAGATGAAGGAGCCCAATCAGGGACGATGGATCAGTCCGAGGCTGCGGTGGATCGTATGCCTCGCTCGTGGACCGCACCAAGCATAATGATGTCAAGGGGGCCGTAACGCGTTTCGGAGCATGCTGCTGGACAGCTAGAGGAAGGATGAGTTGCAGGACCAGGAAGAGACCCCGAGCCATTAAAATACACGTTATCTATCCTGTAAGTTTGCTTGTTATGTGTGCAATAAAGTGTTGCTAGCTGCACTCAGAGGCGCCTTCTTTTCCTTTCTTTGCTTACTAGTTGGAACTGCTTCTACCATTCCAAAGAGTTGCCTTCAGTGTTAGCGTGGTGCAGTTGCACGGTATTGGCAGTTGCACGGTATTGGAAGTCCAACGGATTGACTTGTTTCAATAAAATTTGCTTGAATAAAAAAAAGAACAATTTTTTTTCTCTTTATTTAGAGGGTGTGTTTTTGTTTCGAGTTAGGAGGCATTTAGGGTAGTTTAATTTATTTTATTGAGTTTTCTTTGTGTTTTTCTCCCTTTTTTTGCAAGTATTTGATCTTTATTTGAGCAATATTGCTTTACATTTTTTACTTTTTAATTCACTTTTTTTCCTTTCTGTGAAAAATAAATAAATAATGAGGCTATTGGGGATCTTTTTGCCACTGTATACCTTTGACCCTCAGAAGCCTTTTGAATTCAATTAAACCTTTAAAAACAATAAAAACTGCCGACATTTCATATTTCCTATTAACGCCAATTCATTTCACACATTTTCACAAAAGTATCATGGAAAGGTAGACTTTTAGTTTTGCTCATCCTGGGTAAAAAGATTGCTGGGAAGTAAAGGTCTAGTTAGGCAGCAGAGGATCGGTGATCAGAAGACCAGCCAAAGTTAGGAAAGGCATCAATGATATATACTCACAAAATATGTTGGGGTAAGCAACAAAGGTTATGGTAGGAGTCATAGAACACAGCACAATGCTGTAGATTATCCAGTCGTTGAAAGATGGATTTTGTAATGCATACTATGTAATGCAATCATGCTTATCTGACTAGCATCAGGAGGTATACATGCCACTGAAATCAACTTGTGGCACAATGACAGGAATGTTGTTTGTGAAGCTTTTTTTTTTATGACAAAGCGGCTTCTTCAGTTAATCTGATAGTAGAGAATTCCCCAGAATTTGAACCCTTACAAGTCGCATTATCACCATAATTCAATTACCATAATGGTAAACATGAGAAAAATGTTGGCTGGAGTACATAACTCAATCACACCTTCAACTAAGGCTACATGGGTCATTGTAATTTCTTACCACTGAGAGGTTTAACTACTTCTTGGCAGCCATCTCAATTGCAGCGTCCTGAAAATATCCTACAATCTTCAACAATGCACTGCAACATTTTTAGCTTGTGTGATTTGGAGCTGTTTGAATCCTAAAGTGGCCAGTCAGTGTTTCTTTTTTTTTTTTTTTTTTTTTTTACCTGTATAATTACTTTGGGATAATCCCCTCATTTGATAGAATTGCGTGCATAAAATCTGCTGACACAAAGTTCTCAGGTGACATTACACATACAGTATTTCAGGGAATATTCTCTCAGCTGACAAAACTGCACACATGAAATATTAGCTGCAAAAAAATGGGAGCTAGTCCAATAAGTACTTTCTTAACCATTCTACGTATAAAGAAAACTGTTAACCAAAAGGACTAGTGGGCACAGATTTTTATTCTATATGGCCAAACATAGATGAACACATTCCTCCATATTTTAAAGTTCAAGTGTTTCTAGTAAAGGGTACTATTTAAATTACTGCCTACAAGGACATTTCAGATAATTGTCCACGTCTAACTTTGCTGTGGCAACAGTTTGTGAAAATCTTTTTCTGTTCAAGCATGACCGTACCCCAGTACAAAGCTGGCTCCAAAAAGACACAGTATGAAGAGTAGAGTTGGGCGAACAGTTCGAGCCAAGCAAAAGTTTGGCCTGAACATCGCCAGTTTGCCCATTTGGCAAACACCCAAATTTGCAGGGTGCTCGGCAGGATATTTGCCCGCCAAGTGCTTCACAATACACTATGCAACGCACAGTGCATTCTAGGGCCCTGATTGGCTGAAGCGCTGGTTAGGTGCAGGGCTTTACCCAATCAGGTCACAGAGCACTGTCAGAGCCATGATTAGACAAAGTTATGATGGCTTTGCCCAATCATGGCTCAGTGCTCATTTTCCCACCCCACAATATAAAAGGTTCATTCGCACTGGAACCTTTTGCAGTGTGAATTTTGAGATAGATAGAGCAGGGCTCAATTTGCTTCTAGCGGGTTCGTTTTTTATTGTGACTCAGATTATAGAGTGTTAGTGCCGGTCCACACTAGCACGACTTGTCAGGCGACTTGTCAGCCTGACAAGTCGCGCTCCCTCGCGGTCCATTGACCGCTACAGGACCCGTTCTAATAGGAGCGACACAAGTGGCTCTGACTTAGATAAAGGGTCCTGTACTACTTCGGGGTGACCTCGGAGCGACTTGCATAGACTTCCATTATGTGAAGTCCCTGCAAGTCGCTCCGAAGTCGTGGTGCATGGCAATGCACAAGTCGCCCCCGAAGTAGTACAGAGTCGTGTCACCCCAGTGTGAACCGACTCTTAGTGTAGTGTGAGTTTAGTGTGTCAGTATAGTGTAGTGTCAGTGTAGTGTGTTATTGTAGTGCAGTGTTTTACACAGCATTACATAACATTTAGTGCTGTATATAATGCTTTTAACCCTTTTTTTGGGGGGGGGGGTTCCTGCATGTTTTTTTGTTTTGTTTTTTGTTCTCTGCCTGCCCCCTTTTTTTTAAATTGTCAGCCGCAGTTTTTCTGAGTACGAGGCTGGTGATCCCCTTTTTTTTTTTTTTTGATAGTGTAGCAGGATTTCCAGGCATTGGGCCTGATGTGGGTCTGCCATGGTTACCGGTGACACCTTCAGCCCATTTAAGCTGGATACCCAAGTGTGAGATTTGAGACAATGACCAATCCGGCATCTTTGGTTTGTTTTGTTTATTTGATATTGGGGATGGGAGAAGGGAATGAGTGGGATACTCCAATGTTTGCTGGTGCTTGAAAAAACACTGACTTGCTGTACTGTACTTGAACTTTACATCTGACACTCTGGTTAGCTCAAAAGCCCTGGACTGTGCTGAGAACTGACTTCTAACACTCTGGTTAGCTCAAAAGTCCTGAACACTGATCCCTCCAGTCCTTCCTGACTGAGGCAGCTTCTGTAACTGCTTGTGCTGCTGTACACTTTAACACTTCAGGGCCCAACCACTGGCACCCCCTTTGCACCTCAGGGTCCTCTCACTAGGCACCCCCTCTACACTTCAGGGTCCTCTCACTAGGTACCCCCTCTACACTTCAGGGTCCTCTCACTAGGCACCCTCTTTACACTTCAGGGTCAACACTGGCACCCCCTTTACACTTGCTCCTGCTCCAGCTAGTTAGCTCCTGGATCCCTTGACCTTCACCGGAGTGGTCCCCTCTCACTAGGCAGACCCCCAGGGGCAGTTTACAGTACTCACGAACTGGGAATGCTTTCCTGAAACCTGACCCCTCTCAGCTCCACTGGTCTTCGGCACACCGGATCCTCTCTGCAGCTCAGCTCATCCCTCTGTCCCCACAGGCAAGCCGCCTGGGACACCCGATTCTTCTGACAGGACGAGAGACAGCCGTACTTTCCCTCATGGGACTCTGCTTCCCGCCAAAGACGCTGCGTCGTGCGCTCCCCCCAAACTTATACCAACTCCCAGAAGGCTGTGTGGCAGAATCTGCCTTTCTGGGGTAGATACAGGCCTGAGTGTGCCATTAGCTGGGTTTCCTCCACTGCCCAATGAGAACCCTCTCATGGAGCACAGTGTAGAGACTCCCCAGTCTCAACAGCCACACCTGGGAGACATGACAGCCCAGCTAAAAATCATGGCCCTGCTGTTAGGCAGCCAAGGCCCACTATACTTTACCTAGCACCTACCTTGTAGGGTGCTACAGTAGTTTTTACATTTCTGGCAGCGGAAGTTCTTTATTTAAAGTGCAACAAATGCCACTTTTCGTTCAATAAAGTGCATCCAATCACTCGTTTTCTAGTTTCTATTACATCATTTGTGTAATAAGCCCCCCTATATTATGTCAGGCCAAAAAGGAGAGGCAGACAGACACTGCTGGCTCCTTCATAGTGCCATAGGAATGTGTCAAAGGCAAAGGTGAACATGGTCTGTCCTTAGTGGTTTGTCTTTGTTTAGTGATTTTGCCCATGCTATCCAGCCACAGCATACAGAGGAGGTAGTGGACTGGCTTACTAAATCATCCTCATCCTCTTTATCCCCCATGACCAAGCCTGACACTTGTGCACAGTTCACAGCAGCTGCGAGGGCAGCTTATTCTGCCTCCTTGTCCACAGGTACTCCTGCCATAGCCCCAGCATGGAGGAATCAGCTGAATTATTTGAACACAGCATCAGCAACGTGCTTGTTGAGGATGCACAGGCATTACTTCATTTTGATGTTGGTTCTGAGCTAGAGGAAGGGAGGAACATGAGCCTACAGGGGAGAACATTGATAAACAACAAATTGGCAATTATGTTCTCCCAGCCACAACGTATTGTCAAGTTGGCTCAAATTATGATGAGGATGGAGGGAATGAAGAGGATGAGGTCACTGACACGATTTGTGTGTTGGATAGGGCAATGGAGGAAAGTGAGAGAGAGGCACAACCCCAATGAGGCAGGATGTCCTCCAGAGGCAGCCATCATAGAAGAATAGAGACCAGCCACCTTATTCTATCAGATTGAGGAGCTGTTATCTCCCAGCCCACTTCCTACAGCTCAGCTGTGTGGGCCAATCGCACTGTTGCAATGTGCAATCTCTGCCGCAAGCAGATCAAGCGTGGCAAAAACACCAGCCATTTGGATACCACATGCTTGCAAAGGCATTTAACCTCCCACCACTCAGCCTATTGGCAAGAGCACCTGAAAGCCACAAAAAAGGGACACAATTCTTCTACTCCTATTTTTTTCATGTCTACCACCGCTATATTTCATGACTAGGGATGGGCGAACGGTTCGACCCGAGCATGAGTTCAGGTCGAACATTGGCTGTTTGCCTATTCGATGAACACCCATATTATCGGGGCATTTGGCTGTTTGTTCGGCCCGCCGAATGACCACAATGCACTGTGCCACCGCACAGTGCATTAGAAGCCCTGATTAGCTGAAGCAATGTAAGCTTTGCCCAATCAGGGAACAGAGCATTGTCAGAGCCATGATTGGAGAAAGTAATGATGACTCTATCCAATCATGGCTCATTGCTCTTCTCCTGCCCCACACTATAAAAGTAATCTTTCAATAGCGGCCAATTGTAGTGTGATATTGGCGTAGAGAGAGATAGAACAGGGCTCTGTTCAGTGCTACTAGAGAGTTAGTGTGCTATTCTGATTCTGTTGTCAGTGTAAAATATCAGTTAAGTGGGAATCTAGTGATAGTTCAATCATTGTGAGTGTAGTGACCATTCAGTTTTACATCAGTGTCAGTTTATTTTGTCCTTCCTGGTCCCCAGGCCAACTGCCTGTGACCGCGTGCCACTGCTACAGAGGAGGAGACAGCCATCACCCTCCCTCCGGGACTCTGCTCACCAGCCAAAGACCCTGTAGCACATGTGCTCCTGGTTTTTATACCACACCCCACAATGCACTGAGACAAGCAGTCTGTGCCCATCACTGGGGCTGAATCAAAGCCTGTGTACCCATTGGTCAGGTTTCCTCCACTGTCCAATATGCCTCCCTATTGGACCAGTGTGAAACACTCCCCTAGACCAGATGAATCACACACTGTGCACCATGAGCAGATCTAACTCACAGATCCTGCTCTCTGTTAAGCAGAAATTAATAAAGAATTTGCCTGCTGCTCCTCTGATAGGCAGACAGAGCCAAAACTATACTCACTCTCTAGCACCTACCTAGGAGGGTGCTACATTGTTAGTAAGCACCCCCTCATCATATCTGGGAGGCCAACAAGGAGAGGCAGATGTTCCTATGGTACTGTGAGGGGGCAAGCAGCTTATGTGTCCACAGGCAAAGGTGGACATGGTTATTCCTCAGGCAGGGCATCATTTCCACTGTTTAGTGATGTTGCCCATGCTATCCAGCCACACCATGCAGAGGAGATGATGGCTGGCTTACTAAACCATCCTCATCCTCCTCATTCTCCGTCACCCAAGTAGAGACTACTGCACAGTCCACAGCAGCTTCCAGAGTAGCTAAATCTGCCTCCTTGTCCACAGCTATTACTGCCATAAGCCCAGCATCAGGCATTGAGGAGTCAGCTGAGCTATTTGAACACATCATCAGCCACTGGCTCCTTAATGATGCACACCCATTACTTGATTTAGATGTTGGTTCTGCGGTTGAGGAAGATAGGAACATGAGCCTACAGAGAGGAGAGAACACTGACAAACTGACAGTCATATTCCCCCAGTCACAGTGTATTGCCAAGTTGTCTCCAGTGGTAATGAGGATGGAGGAGATGATGATGATGAGGCACTGTTGAAATTTGCAAACTTTGTCTCGAGCACATCAAGCATGACAAAAACACCAGCCATTTTGGTACCGCATGCTTGACAAAGGATTTATCCTCCAACCTCTCGTCCGTTGGCAAGAGCATCTGAAAGCTACACAAAAGGGACGCAATTCTGTTCCTCTTCCTTACTCACCTCAGTCTACCCACACTATACCTCATGACCTCTCAGCAGTCCCCACATACAGGGATAATGGTATAGTGCAGGGTGTCCCAGGTCCTTACCGCACATCTGCCATTAGCACACCACCAGCTGTAGACTATAGCTGGCACATTTCTCTGCCCCATCTGCTGCAGCGAAGAAAAAAATACAGTCACTGTCACTCACATGCCCAGTGTCTAAATGCAAGCTTGTCAAAGCTGCTGGCTTTACAGCTTCTGCCTTTCCATATGGTGGACTCTGCCCCTTCTGTGAATTTGCAGAATGTGTTGTACCACAATGGCAGGTTCTGCAAACTTGCAGTGCATGGGCTCCCTTATTCTTCAAAGCCCGCAAAACGACCCGAGAATTTGTGGCATCAAGGAGAAGGATTATTTCTGGTTGGCAACCCTCCTTGATCACCATTACAAGGGGAAAGTTTCAGAAATCATCCTCCTCTCACAGAGGGAGCGCAGGATGACATATCTTTTTTTTTTTTCCAAATAAATTTTTATTGGTTTTAAACAGTAGATACAGGAAATGCATTCAATGTGTCAAGAAAAAGAATTTACATAAACAACAAGGTATACAAGGTATTGTCATTTCAAAGATATAGTCAGAAACAATTGTTTATCATTCCAAGTGGTCCATGGTTCCCAGTGTTTGGTATGTGTCATGAGAGAATGGGAACGTAATGCTAGTGATTTCTCAAATTCAAACGTGAGTGTCACTGAGGCTACAACCTCCGATAGGTTTGGAGCTTCCGTATTTTTCCATCTTCTAGTAATGGTGGCCCTAGCAGCCAGCAAAATGTGTGCAATGACCCATCTGACCTTACTTGGTAGCAATTCAATGTCCAGGGTAAGGAGAGCCAAAGCTGGATTTGGTTTAATGGCCGATTGTGTTACAGAGGAGAGGAGGCCAAAGACCTGGTTCCAGAAGCTGGTAAGGTTTTTACAGGACCACAAGATATGGTATAAGTTGCCAACTTGGCCACATTCTCGCCAGCAGAGCGGGGAGTGTGCTGGGTAGAATTGAGACAGTCTATATGGGGTGAAGGATGGCATATCTTAAGGACACCTTAACCACTTAAGCCCCAGAAGATTTGACCCCCTTCCTGACCAGGGCCTATTTTGCGATTCTGCACTGCATGACTTTAACGGACAATTGCGCGGTCGTGCAACACTGTACCCAAATGAAATTGACATCCCTTTTTTCCCACAAACAGAGCTTTCTTTTGGTGGTATTTGATCACCTGTGCGATTTTTTGATCATGCGCTATAAATAAAAAATGAGCGACAATTTTTCAAAAATAACAATATCTTTCACATTTTTTTATATGAAATCCCCCCCCCCCCCAAAAAAAAAATGTAAAAATCTAAATTTTTTAACATTTTAGGCCAATTTGTTTTATGCTACATATGTTTGGTAGAAAAAATTGCAAAAAGCGTATTTTGATTGGTTTGCGCAAAAGTTATTGCGTTTACTAACTAAGGGAAAGATTTTTGTCATTTTTATTGTTTTTTTTTTAACGAGTAATGGCGGCTATCTGCGATTTTTTTTGCGGGACTGCGACATTGCGGCGGACAGATCGGTCCCTTGACTGACATTTTTGACACTTTTGGGGGTACCAGTGACATTACTACAGTATTCAGTGCTATACATATGCACTGTTACTGTAAAAATGATACTGGGAGGGAAGGCGTTAACTTTATTGGAGAGGGAGGGGTTAAGTGTGCCCCTAGGGGCGTGCTTCTAACTGTGATTGGATGTGGCTGTGTGTGTAACAGCAGAGATCAACGGTCCTACATAGCAGGACCGTATGATCTGTGCTTTTACACAGGGGAGAGTGACAGGCGGCTTTGTTTACATTAGCCGCCTGCCTTTCTCCCTCTCCAACCGACAATCGTGAGTGACCGGCGGACATCGGGTCCACCGGTCACACGCGCGGGCTTCTTAGGGAACGCGCGCTCGCCCCCTATTGGCTCCCAGGCTAGTACTGGTACGACACTTTGCCTGGGAGGGGCTGACCGCCACCGTATATAGTCGGGCAGTGGTTGGCAAGTGGCTAAAGAGGAGTTTATGTAACACCTTTCCAGACTGGTAGGATACAGTCTCGTGGAAAATGTTGTTTTTAAGCTTCTGTTGGCCAAAGGAGGAGCAGTGGAGAAGAGGGCCTCCTAAGTGATGCATTTCAAAAATGTTTTAGTCCTAAGTGCCCAGGGCTGTCAGCTTCAACATCTCATCAGCAGTGCCTGCATCATATGGTTTAAAATTATCTAGGGGCGACAACAGACAGAGTGCTTTTCTGGGCTTTACTTGGTCATGAGAATAGACTACTGGCCAGAACTTGCCCAGTATGCAATTGAGCTGCTTGCTTCCCAGCATCCAGAATGTTTTCTGAATGGGCATTCAGTGCTGCCGGAGGTTTTGTGACAGATAAAAGAGCGCGTCTATCCACAGACTCTGTTGACCGGCTGACATTTGTAAAAATGAATCAGTCCTAAAATAGCAGCAGCTATCAAGCCCCTGATGCCAATGTGGCTGATTAAGTGTTTTTGGAATCTCGAATCTGTGAAAGACTGTCTATACTGCCTAGCTTTGCAGGTGTTGATGTTATTTTTAAATCATTTTTTGGTATTAATTAACCCCCAAGGACCAACTTTTTCGCACCTGTTTGACAAGTGCATAGGTGACAGGTGTATATAATTTACATTTTTTACAGCAAGGCCAATTCTTGCTTTTATTAGCATTATCCCTCTAGGATTATGGTGCATAGGCACCACCAATACTCAAGGCCCAATTTTTCTGCACCTGTGTGACAGCCATGTGCATATCATTTGAGTGTTTTGCAGGTCCAGTCCTGCGCCCTCCAAGAATAACTGTGAGGAGTTACAGTGTATAGGCACCAACAACACCCAAGGCCCGATATTTACACACCTGTGTGACATAATTTTTAAGCGCAGAATCCAATCCTGCATTTGCCAAGGTAACTGTGAAGGGTTATGACGTGAAGGCACCACCAACACCAAAGTCCAATTTTTGCACCTGTTACTTCTATCCAAAGTCTGCAAAAGAGACACCAGATTTTATCTAAAAAAAAATGTTAATCTTGGCCTGAGTGTACTACAATTTGTCTTCATAACATAAGGCTTGCTCACTGTGGTGCAAAAACTTTATTTCCATCCAAAGTCTGCCAAAGAGACACCAGAATTTTGTTCTGAGTGCACTAAAATCATCATAGAGACTGGCTCCCCAGGCTATTGTTTACAAAATAAAGACAGCTTGGAGGTAAAATCAATTTAAATGTAATTTTTCTTTTTCTTTACAAATGTTAGTTTTGCTGCAAGAGGTTCTATACACGGTACAGATGCGACATTTTACAGGCAGACTAACGGGACTCCCCAGGCACTATATTTAAATGCATTTTTTCATTTTTATTGTTTCATTTTAAGCATCAATAAAATCACTGCTCCTTCAAAAAACAATCTTTTTTAAAAACTTTTTTTGCATTGATACATGTCCCCCAGGACAGTATATGGGCCCCATACCCTTTTTAGGGCCAATAACTTGCATATAAGCCTTCAAAATGGAAATTTAGATTTTTCAAGTTTGGGTCCCATAGAATTTAATAGAGTTCTTGTCCAAACTTTAACACTTAACGAGCTTGGTGTAGAGAAAAGCCTAATTGGCCTGTACAGAGCCCTGACCTCAACCATACATCTTTGAGGTAAATTAGAACAACATCAGTACCTGACCTTGCAAATGCTCTTTTTGCTGCATAAATTATAGAAAAGCCTTCCTAGTAGAGTGGAAGAGGTAGGAACTCCATATTTATGTAAATGATTTTGGATTTGTATGTCCAACAAGCTTACCTAAGTGTCAAACACACAGTAAACACATGACAAGTGCACAACAAAAGCATGGCAAATGCATCCTGAGTACATATCGAATGCCTGTGCATACTTGCTCTAATAAAATGACAGCTTTGCTTTATTAGCAACTAGAACACAAGGTTTCAAGAAAAAATGCATAGAAATCTCAATTGTTAAAACCAGGATAATTTAATAGCATTGTCTTCTATGAATCCTAATTGTGACACCCAAATAGTTAATGTTCTCTAGTCTGCGGAAAGAGTTGTCATTATCAGCTAATATCAGAGGAGTAATCAAACCCAATTGGCTTTGTGCTCGGCTAATAATACAATGCATCTAATTAAAACGTAGCATTTATTTAATTAAAGATAACATTTGTGATGGCCCCATTCTTTTCCATTAATAAAAATGTTATACTGTGACAGAATATATAGATCTATATGCAGCTGCCATTTGTGTATCACCCTAGGGAAAAGATATACTGTATACTATAAATCTGCTTGGTATCCGATATTAAATATGTATAAATGCCTTATGTCAGTCTTTACACAGCAAATAGCCTAGAAGAGCTGTTTTACAAGTAGTGCCTCAGCACACACTAAAGAAAACCTCCCTCCTCATAAAACGGGATGGTTTATAAGTGTACCGAAAAGGTTATATCCATTTGAGTAAGCCTAAACCTCTCAACGCAACACTAAAGCCCTAGGGTATTGTAATAAGGGAACCGGCCTGTTACTGAAAAACACTAAAGACTTCCCAGCTTTAGTTAAAAAACAAATAAATAAATAAATTAAAGCAGAATAAAAAAACAAAAACAAAAATAATAATAATAAAAAAACATAAACATTCGTATCCCAATAAAAGAGATAATAAATATGTTTTTGCTGCAATACTTACCCTCAGTCCAGAGCTGTCCCCAACAGTATTTCTTATCTAGTAAAGTAAAATAACCGCGCTAAACCACAAAAATTCAATCTGTGAGGAATTGAATAAAACAACGCTGCAGCTACAGTAGGACACACCAAAAGTAATATATAAACAGGTAAAGCTGCGCTAAATGTGATAAACAAATACAGTGAATGATATCACTAAAGATATCAATAAAAATAAAGACATTGTGATATCGAATAATCATGTGCTCATGCAATTAAATAAACAAAGTGACATCCAATTATATCAGAAAAATAAACCACAAAGTCCAATAAATTATATAAATAAAGTCCAAAGATGAGTATAGCAGTGCTCGAAAGCAAACCTCCACCGCTCAGTAATGCTATCACCGTGCTGAAAGTGAATCCCGCTATTGCGCTTACCAGAAACGCCATATATTCAGGCATATAGAACTCAGAGGGTGAATCGACCAGCTCAACCAGGACCTTTAACACCTCCACTTAGATCAGCAAGATGGCTCCGCTCAGATCAGCCAGATGATAGACCCTGTAACACAAAAATCCAGACAATCCATGATCCAGCAATGTTCCAGTGACATTACTACAGTAATCAGTGCTAAAAATATGCATTGTTACTGTAATAATGACACTGACAGGGAAGGGGTTAACCTTGTTGGTGATCAAGGGGTTAAATGTGACCCTAGGGGAGTGATTCTAACTGTGGGGGGGGGCGTGGCTTCTGAGATGACCATAGAGACATGTGATCCTATATAGAAGGATCACATGAGCTCTGTGATCATCCCAGGGAGAAGGACGGTCGGCTGTGTTTACAACAGCCGACCGTCCTTCTATCTCTGTGGGGAGCGATCGGGGACGTCAGGCGGCAATCGGAGCCACCTGACACATGCATTGGCTTCCCCCTTGACAAACGGGGGTGGGAACGCGCTGCCGGCGGCACGCACTCGCCCCCTAGACTCCCGAGAGTGAGCGCCGTACATGTATGGCAGGAGAGGCTGCCTGCCGCAGTACATCTGCGGCAGGCGATCTTGGATCCCATGTTCCAGAGCTTAGGAAGCAGCTTCTTGGCGGAGATACCCAGTCGGGGTGTCCGGATTCCGTCACATTGGTGGCAAGCAGTGGGATGCTTCCTGCAGTCTGGGACATCCAAACCTCCACTGGGATCCAAGATCGGGATAGCAGACTTTTGATCAACCCAACAGAGATATGGACCTGGCATCAGAGTTCAAGGGTGCTGCCGATCACCCTTTCAGTATACCCCAGGACGGTATCTGAAGATCAATACCTGGAGCTCAGGCAACATATTCAGGTGTAGCTCTGGCTTGGAGCCCTCCAGCTTGCTGATATATACCAGGGCAAGTGCTTTCCAACCCCAGGGCAACGGGCCAGTGACCAATGGGAGTTGTGAATGGCATTCCTGGGAGAGTGGCCCCAGGAGCAATGAGTATCTGAGTTGGACAGGCTGGTCCAGCAGGAGATAGAGCTGGAAAATCAGTATCGGGCTCTCCAATGGCACACAGAGCAGAAATATTTAGGAAAGACATCAGAATTCTCTCAATAGGGATATGACTTTGGTGGCCCTTGATTGCTGTGGGAGAGCCTTACAGATGTGTTTGTGTTTGGTGACGAAGGGGAACCTACCCTTGAGGACCTGCGAGAATACAGAGAGGCTATGCTCAGTCTCACAGGGGTCTCAGAGCTTTAACCTGATCTAGAACACTTGCTAAGGAAAGAACAGCATCTGGAAAGGGCATACAGGAAAATGCTAGAACAGGTTCAGCAGCATGCCTTAGAGTCAGCAGTGGAAACTCCAGAGATTGCTGTTCCCAAAGCTGAAGTGCTGACAACAGGGCAGAGCTCTGCTAGCCTCTGCCCAGCACTGATATCATCTTCTGGGTTCCACAGACAGGAGATGGTGATTCTCGATCCCCAGACACCACCAGAGACTGGGAATTTAATAGACTTTTCTGTTGAGGAGGAACAACCCGGTGAGCCTCCTGCAGAAGAGCTGACTTCAGAGCATGGCGTTGTGGACCCCTGCATGCAACAATCGGTGCAAGGCCACCGATGTTTCACTTTACTTCCCAGCAGAGCAGCTGGGCAGAACGCTACTGGCCTCTGCCCACAACAATCAAACAATCAACTCTGCAGGAGCTCCAGGGTGAGAATGCAATCGGCACCTCACAACTGCAGCTTGAGCTGATATCAGTGGATGGGACTGTGGTATTCACTGACAGCAATCCAGCAGAAGAGCTGTGCAACAGGGCAGTGTGCTGCTGGCCTCTGTCCCCAACTAACAGAAGATGGATTTCCTGTGGTAGTGGATGGGACTTCGATTTCCACTAACTCAACCCCAGAAAAAGGTCTGGCATTTGGACAGGAGGATGTCAGCCTTGTTGTACAAGCACTGGCAGATTTTCATCGAGAAAAAGTGTATGAGACTACGATTCACAGATCCCGTGTTCCAGAGCTTAGGAAGCAGCTTCTTGGTGGAGATACTCAGTCGGGGTGTCCGGATTCCGTCACAGAGTTAAAGGTGGGCGTTGGCAGAGATAGGCTTGCAATGGGGACATAAGTGATTTGTGCACAGGGTGCAGAGATGCGCCGTAGGTAGGGATGCAGAAATGAACTGTGTAGTTGCAGAGTTAAGTATAAGGGGGAGCAAAGGTAAGCAGTGAAAAAGAGATACAGAGATGAACATTGAATGATTATTTGAGGGAGGGGGGATTCATGCATAAGGGGGATGGAGATTTCCTGGGGGACAGCAATGCATACAGAGTTAATTGGTTAAGGGTAATGTATGACACAGCATACAGGGTGCAGCAGTTAGGATTTTGTAGCAGACCTTGTTCATGACATACCAGGGGCGTAACTACAGGGGTTGCATTTGCAACTGGGCCCCATGCTGCAGGGGGCTGTGCGGCTCCCCTGTACACCTGGATAGGAGGGGCGGTGGGGGAAGCATGTTGAGAAATAACTGTCCTCCTTTTTCCTTCTGTAGCTGCAGGAGGAAAATTGAGGAGATTGGTTCCCCTGTATGCTGCCCCCGCCACTCCTCCTATCCAGTTCACTGGTGTTCTGGTGTCTCTGGGCCCCTGTGTGCTCCCATGATCCCCCCTCCTACTGTGCTGCAACTGTGCTCCTTTTCCTTTCCTGCCCGGCTGCTGCAGAGGATTTGTCACAATAGAGAACCAGGAAGGGGTCGGTAAATATGTAGTGTACCAGCTTCTTCCTTTTCTGAATGGACAGAGTCATGGTCAGTGACATTGTAAAAAATAAAATAAAATGATAAAAAAATAATACAATTAAAATATCAAAACATAAAAACTACTGACGCCAGGCTGACTAGGAATGGGAGAGGATGAGCATTCACCCCCCTCTTAACCACTCCAGGCTAAATTTCCTCAACATTGGGGGTATCCTGTTGAACATACCCCCCAAAGCACCTTGTTCCCTCGTTGATGAAGACAAGGACATCTTCCCTACAACACTGCTCCGGTGTCTGTGGGGGGGTTAGGGGGTTGAAGGCTTATCCAAAGCTGGAAGCTTTCCTTAACATGAGAGGGCCTCCAAATACGCAACATGTAAATGAGTAAGATACAGAGCATCCATATTCATTCACAAAAAAATGCAAAAAGTAAATATTGACACCACACTTTTTGAAAAGTCATTTAACCACTTGCCGACCACTTCATAGCAAATTTACTGCTACAGGGGGGCCGTGCTGTGCAGAATCACGTACAGTATATACTGTATACGTGATTCTGCAGTCCCAGGTTTGGGGTACAAGTGTGGTTTGGGCCACAGGCGGCTCGCTTCCACTGTGATTTTATATAGCGGGAGCTGATTTTTATCGTTTGATACACTGAAAGAATGCCAGTCTGCCTAAGTAAACAAGGCAGATTGTCATTCTGTCAGTACAGAAGACATAGATCCTGTGTTTCTATAAAGCAGAAACACAGATCCATGTCTTCCACTAGTAAAAGCCCCTCCCACACTACACTGAATCACCAGCTAAGCACACAGTTAACCCTTTGATCACCCCTGATCAACCCTTCCCAGCCAGTGTCATTAGTACAGTGACAGTGCATATTGCACCTGTTACTTCTATCCAAATCTGCGGAAGAGACACCAGAATTTATCCAAAAAATCTCTAATCTTGTTCCCTGTGAACTACATTGTAGCCTCATCATACAGACAAGCCATTGTTTACAAATAAATAAAGCTTGCAGGGAAAATGTCATTTTTTTGTTGGCTTTAGACTCGGTTCACATTTGTGCGATTGCGAAGATTGCATGTAATTCGGAGCGCACTGCTCCTAAATTACATGCGATCTCATGTGCGGTGCGAATTTCAGCCATACACTTTGTATGGCTGAATTCGCACTGCATCCGTAATAGACTCACACATGAGGCTTTTTTTCAGCCGCAGCAGAATCGGATTGCATAGTGGTTCACACTAGTGTGATCCGATTCTGTGCGAACTTGCAAATCGCACTGCGATATGCGATCGCAACTGGGGGTGTCATTAACTTTTAATTGACACCCCCTGCGTATTGCATATGGCAGTGTGAACTGCCAGAGGTGCCGATGCGATGTGAGATCACTATACAATGACACCATGGAGGAAGAGTCACATTATTGTGGTGGAGGATTTCTGTTTCCCTGCACATTTTCACATACTATTTGGACTCTAATTATATTTACATTTGTGTCTATTTAGGATTTTATTTGTAAATCACCCACACACAGGGGTTTAATTTATGGACACTGTGGTTTTGATTCTTTGACACTTGATTGTTCACTGATTTATGTATAATTTTTATATGTTGCAATAACATTAATCATTTTCAGCGCAGCTTTATTTTTGATATTGCTATTTGGTGTTTCCCACTATAGCTGCAGCTTTATTATTTTTCATCATTTATTCCATTTTTATTTTTCTTCTACTGTGTCTAGCGCAATTATTTTTTATTTATTACCTCCCTTCTATGAGCCCGTTGATCATCTTTGGGAGTGATCTGTGTATATGGGGAGGATTCCTCCCTTCTTTTCCCCTTTTTTTAAACAGTGGATCTTTAGGCGATGTCGTCTGCTGTCATATTTTGCAGTATATCATCTGATCTTTATTGATGGAGTGTATGACACCTTACATATCTGTCTGACATGTATACATTAATTGGATCTTGAGGAAGCTGTTTCAGCGAAACGCTTAGATCACAAGCAGAATATGTGATGCATTATACACATATATTATAAGATTTATATGATCGGAGGATTTGCATATATACAGCTGCAAGAATAAGTATGTGAATACTTTGGAATGATATGGATTTCTGCACAAATTGGTCATAAAATGTAATTTGATCAACATCTAAGTCACAACAATAGACAATCACAGTCTGCTTAAACTAATGACACACAAAGAACGAAATGTTGCCATGTTTTTATTGAATGGTGTGTTCAACATTCACAGTGCAGGTGGAAAAAGTATGTGAACCCTTGGATTTAATAACTGGTTGAACCTCCTTTGGCAGCAATAACTTCAACCAAACGTTTCCTGTAGTTGCAGATCAGACGTGCACAACGGTCAGGAGTAATTCTTGACCATTCCTCTTTACAGAACTGTTTCAGTTCAGCAATATTCTTGGGATGTCTGCTGTGAATTCGCTTTTTTGAGGTCATGCCACAGCATTTCAATCGGGTTGAGGTCAGGACTCTGACTGGGACACTTCAGAATGCGTATTTTCTTCTGTTTAAGCCATTCTGTTGTTGATTTACTTCTATGCTTTGGGTCATTGTCCTGTTGCAACACCCATCTTCTGTTGAGCTTCAGCTGGTAGACAGATGGCCTTAAGTTTTCCTGCAAAATGTCTTGATAAACTTTGGAATTCATTTTTCCTTCGATGATAGCAATCCGTCCAGGCCCAGATGCAGCAAAGCAGCCCCAAACCATGATGCCTCCACCACCATACTTCACAGTTGGGATGAGATTTTGATGTTGGTGTGCTTTGCCTCTTTTTCACCACACATAGTGTTGTGTGTTTCTTCCAAACAACTCAATTTTGGTTTCATCTGTCCACAGAATACTTTGCCAGTACTGCTGTGGAACATCCAGGTGCTCTTGTGCAAACTGTAAATGGGCAGCAATGTTTTGTTTGGACAGCAGTGGGTTCCTCTGTGGTATCCTCTCATGAAATCCGTTCTTGTTTAGTGTTTTACGTATTGTAGATTCGCTAACGGGGATGTTGGCATTTGGCAGTGACTTTTGTAAGTCTTTAGCTGACACTCTAGGATTCTTCTTCACCTCATTGAGCAGTCTGCGCTGTGCTCTTGTAGTCATCTTTACAGGACGGCCACTCCTAGGGAGAGTAGCAGCAGTGCTGAACTTTCTCCATTCATAGACAATTTGTCTTACCGTGGACTGATGAACAGCAAGGCTTTTGGAGATACTTTTATAACCCTTTCCAGCTTTATGCAAGTCAACAATTCTTAATCATAGGTCTTCTGAGAGCTCTTTTGTGCGAGGCATCATTCACCTCAGGCAATGCTTCTTGTGAAAAGCAAACCCAGAACTGGTGTTTGTTTTTTATAGGGCAGGGCAGCTGTAACCAACACCTCCAACCTCATCTCATTGATTGGACTCCAGTTGGCTGACATCTCACTCCAATTAGCTCTTGGAGATATCATTAGTCTTGGGATTCACATACTTTTTCCACCTGCACTGTGAATGTTTACATGGTGTGTTTAATAAAAACATGGCAACATTTCATTCTTTGTGTGTTATTAGTTTAAGCAGACTGTGATTGTCTATTGTTGTGACTTAGATAATCAGATCACATTTTATGAGACCAATTTGTGCAGAAATCCATATCATTTCAAAGGGTTCACATACATTTTCTTGCAGCTGTATAGATGTATTGTGTCATATTGAAATGAAACAAAAAGCTGTGCTTGGGTCTATTAGATATAAAACAGCTGCTGCACATATGTTGGATAAAACATAAAAACAGTATAAAATTGAAAAGCAGCACTATTTAAAAAGTCCAGGTATAGGTAGAGTCCAGCAGATTGGTCTCCTTGAAGTGCCACCACCACCAAAGAGAGAGAGTGACCCCAATCACACTGCCACTTACCGTCCCACTAATAAAAGAAGGCTCAAAGGATCCACCAAACTGCTCCTCCAGAAATCCTCAGCAATTCCAGGATCAAGCCAATTAGGTGCGACTCCAAACAGATGGTACAAGGCAGACTGATCACTCATATAAACCATAAAAAAGCAAAAAAGAAAACCATAGTGCAACACCTAATGAACCACCATTTATTTTCTTATGCCAAATAACTGCTTACAGGTAATAAGAGTAAAAAGAGCTTATCTGCCAGAAATGTTCTCTCCCTCTTCTCCCCACGGTGCCGCCATCACTAGTGTGGGCACCCAGCTGTGACAACTTGCGGCTTCACAGCAGGGTGCGCACTGCTCATGAGCGAGTTACACTGCGCATGCATGAGTCGCGCTGCAATCTTCTGGGACCTGTGACATGTCCCAGAAGATTGCAGGGAAGGAGGGGAAAGGAGGGTACCTGTCAAATCGAATTACCCGCTCTGCCCCCAAAAAAATGACATGCCAAATGCAGAAGTTCCACTTTTGGGTGGAATGCCACTTTAATATATAAAGTTCATCAGTGATCTAAATTATATTATTAAAATAAAATAGAGTAACTATTATTTACACAAATATACTGTATATGTAAATATTTCAAAGTGAGTCCTTTCAGTACCAATCCATAAAGATATACAGTATGTCACAAAAGTGAGCACACCGCTCACATTTTTGTAAATATTTTATTATACCTTTTCATGTAACAACACTGAAGAAATGACACTTTGCTACAGTGTAAAGTAGTGAGTGTACAGCTTGTATAACAGTGTAAATTTGCTGTCCCTTTTAAAATAACTCAACACACAGCCATTATTGTCTAAACCACTGGCAACAAAAGTGAGTACACCCCTAAGTGATAATGTCCAAATTGGGCCCAAAGTGTCAATATTTTGTGTGGGTACCATTATTTCCCAGGACTGCCTTAACCCTCTTGGGACTGGAGTTCACCAGAGCTTCACAGGTTGCCACTGTAGTCCTCTTCCACTCCTCCATGACGACATCCGAGAGCTGGTGGAAGTTGGAGACCTTGCGCTCCTCCACCTTTTGTTTGAGGATGCCCCACAGGTGCTCAATAGGGTTTATGTCTGGAGACATGCTTGGCCAGTCCATCACCTTTACCCTCAGCTTCTTTAGCAAGGTAGTGCTCATCTTGGAGGTGTGTTTGGAGTCATTATCATGTTGGAATACTGCCCTGTGGCCCAGTCTCTGAAGGGAAGGAATCATGCTCTGCTTCAGTGTGTTACAGTACATGTTGGCATTCATGGTTCCCTCAATGAACTGTATCTTCCCAGTGCCGGCAGCACTTATGCAGCCCCAGACCATGACACTCCCACCACCATGCTTGACTGTAGGCAAGACACACTTGTCTTTGTACTCCTCACCTGGTTGCCACCACACACGCTTGACACCATCTGAACTAAATAAGTTTAACTTGGTCTCATCAGACCACAGGACATGGTTCCAGTAATCCAAGTCCTTAGTCTGCTTGTCTTCAGAAAACTGTTTGCGAGCTTTCTTGTGCATCATCTTTAGAAGAGGCCTTCTTTTGGGATGACAGCCATGCAAGCCAATTTGATGCAGTGTGTAGCGTATGGTCTGAGCACTGACAGGCAATGCTGTATCTTGGCCTAGGCCAACAAGGCCCAGGCCTATGGCAGCACTTTGCATGGGGCGACAAAAAAGCCGCCCTTGGATGAAAAAACAGCCTCCTTCAGCCTCCTGTACTAAAAGAGTCCCCAACACTTGCACTACACTTTTAGTGTAGCGCCAGTCTCATGAGACGGACTGGGCCGGGTGGCAGGGCCTAAAGAGGCTGCACTGCTGCCAGCATGATAATACTGGCCGGCGGCCGATGACTGGCCTGGCATTTGGATAGAACGGCAGCCACACTTAAAACAACTGGCGGCCGCCAATACTAGTAAGTGTGGCACTGGCAGCAGCTCTTAGCAGCCTAATGCTCTGCTTACCCTCCCCTACCGGGCTTTTGTAGTCTTCTGGATGAGAAGTAAAGATGGAACATATACTTTTTTTGCTCATGGTTTTTGCAACCTGCTGATTTGTCTTAGGTTTTTCTCTATAGCAACATCTTAATGCCAGTTAATCCTGATTTATTTAGCAAAATGTATTGTAATTAAACATACACAAGTAAAAGATCTTTCAGTCTGTGTGTTGACATATTTTGGGGGTCATTTTTGGCCTGACTGAGTCCTAACGCTTTGACTATTAAACTGGTTTGTGAATGTCACATGACCACCTTCAAATGGAACTGTAGTTGAGCAGGTCCCCATCCTCTGTGTTCCTCCTGAGAAGTGGCACTGACAGCCGAGAGCGGTACCTGTGTTGTCAGATCAGCATTGTACGTCCAATGATCCACAAATATGGATTTAGCCCAACCCTATCTGCTGGCCCAATGTAATGTAATTTAGGGGTATTTTAGCAGGTGAATATGAGCACTTCCACCACTGGAAGTGCTTTTGTTATCACTTAGCACTGGCATTTGTTCTGACATCAGTTTGAGATGCTTTAGTGATCATTCAGAATTCATTGACAGGTGCACTTGACCTCCTTCTGACCTGCATTTACCTGTGCTTAATGCAGATTTTGCATTCCAATAGACTTGCATGGGTATGGAAAACCTACTTGAAGCAAGCAAAAGCCTCTCAACACAGCTTAGGGTCCATTCACACTAGCTGCTGCGTTGGTGAAGCCTAAAGAGGAAGGTGTGTGGTTTGCAGATGACAGGGGGGTCTTAAAGAGGAAGAGGTGTGGCTTTGGCAGGAAGGGGTGGGTAATATTTAAATTAGGGGGCGCACAAGTTTAGTCAGGCCTAGGGCAGCACAAAACCTAAATACACCACTGCTGACAGGCTGACCCCCTCACCCCTTCAACCTCTGCAGCAATGCTGGCAACACTCATACGTCTATTTCCCAAAGACAACCTCTGAATATGACGCTGAGCATGTGCACTCAACTCCTTTGGTCAACCATGGCGAGGCCTGTTCTGAGTGGAACCTGTCCTGGCAAACCGCTGTATGGTCTTGGCCACCGTGCTTCAGTTCAGTTTCAGGGTCTTGGCAATCTTCTTATAGTCTAGGCCATCTTTATGTAGAGCAACAATTCTTTTTTTCAGATCCTCAGAGAGTTCTTTACCATGAGGTGCCATGTTGAACTCCCAGTAACCAGTATAAAAGAGTAACACCAAATTTATAACACCTGCTCCCCATTCACACCTGAGACCTTGTAAAACTAATGAGTCACATGACACAGGAGAGAAAAAATGGCTAATTGGGCCCAATTTGGACATTTTCACTTAGGGATGTACTCACTTTTTTTGCCAGCGGTTTAGACATTAATGGCTGTGTGTTGAGTTATTTTGAGGGGACAGCACATTTACACTGTTATACAAGCTGTACACTCACTATACATTGTATTAAAGTGTAATTTCTTCAGTGTTGCCACATGGAAAGATATAATAAAATATTTAAAAAAATGTGAGGAGTGTACTCACTTTTGTGAGATACTGTATATGTATAAAATCCATGAATCGTTTAATCCCACACACCAAAAACAATCCTGTGTATATTGGCCTTTGTTCACCACGGTGCTCTTTACCCCACCTAAGGGAGTCTTCTCATCTGCTTGGGTGGACCCCACTACCTAAATAAGGTCAGTATGCGTGTTTGCAGTGAAAAAGTGGCACTGCTTCCACTGACAGAATAAATCCAGTCCACAGCTCTCAGCGTAGTGTCATATACAGCAAGGGAAAAAATTATTTGATCCCTGATTTTGTACGTTTGCCCACTGACAAAGAAATGGTCAGTCTATAACTTTAATGGTAGGTATATTTTAACAGTGAGAGAATAACAACAAAAAAAATCCAGAAAAAACACATTTCAAAAAAGTTACAAATTGATTTGCATTTTAATGAATGAAATGAGGATTTGACCCCTTCGCAAAACATGACTTAGTACTTGGTGACTAGGGATGATCGAACTTTTGAAAAGTTTGGTTCGACCAGAACACCCGAACTTCCCGAAAGTTCGGGTACGGATTTCAGAACCCCATTGAAATCAATGGGACCCAAACTTTGGTAATGAAAAAACACCATTTTGAAGCCCTAAAACCCAATAAATGCCCCTAAAAAGTGCCTAGGGTTCTGGGTCATGCCCCAGGGACTATTAATCACACAAAAAAAGTTCTGAAAAATTGTCTGTTTTGATAGAGAGCAAATTATTGAAAAAATTATTGAAAAAAAAAAAATGAGATTTCTTTGTATTTAGTGTCTGGGGGGTCTAAAACATGTACCTGTGAAGTTTCAGCTCTGTAGCATGTCCAGAACCAGAAAAAAAGATTGTTTGTCTTAGAATTGCAGTAGAGCAGGGATATGGCTCCGCTATTTTCACACCCGGCCGTTTTTGTTGTAGGCGTTCATTGGGCTTTTTTGTGGACGTCTTTGGAGGCAGGCATGACATCTGAACTTCTGTTTAGGGGTATATATACACACACACACACATGTATGTATATATACACATACACACATATAGGTGTGAAAGTAGCGGAGCCCTATGCCTGCGCTAATGAAATTAATTAAAGCCAAATAGCTAAATTTTGTTCTCATCTGACCACAAAGCTTTCACCCAGTTCTCCTCTGAATCATTCAGATGTTCATTAGAAAACTTCAGACTTGCCTGTAAATGTGCTTTCTTGAGCAGGGGGACCTTGCGGGCGCTGCAGGATTTCAGTCCTTCACTGCGTAGTGTGTTACCAATTGTTTTCTTGGTGACTATGGTTCCAGCTGCCTTAAGATCCTTGACAAGATTCTCCCATGTAATTCTGGGCTGATTCCTCTCTGTTCTCATGATCATTGAAACTCCACGAGGTGAGATCTTGCATGGAGCCCCAGACTGAGGGAGAGTGACAGTTATTTTGTGTTTCTTCCATTTGCCAATAATTGGACCAACTGTTGTCACCCTCTCACTAAGCTGCTTGGTGATGATCTTGTAGCCCATTCCAGCCTTGTGTAGGTCTAAAATCTTGTCCCTGACATCCTTGGACAGTTCTTTGGTCTTGGTGGAGACATTGGAATCGGATTGATTGCTTCTGTGGATAAGCGTCTTTTATATAGGTAGCAAGATGAGATTAGGAGCACTCCCTTTAAGAGACTGCTAATAATCTCAGCTCACTACCTGTATGGAAGATACCTGGGTGCCAGAAATCTTGCTGATTGATAGGGGATCAAATACTTATTTTGATCATTAAATGCAAATCAATTTATAACTTTTTTGAAATGTGTTTTTCTGGATATTTTTGTTGTTATTCTGTCTGTCACTGGTAAAACAAACCTACCATTAAAATTATAGACTGGTTATTTCTTTGTCAGTGGGCAAACTTACAAAATCTGCAGGGAATCAAATACGTTTTTCCTTCACTGTATGTAAGACACAAGAGGAAAAAACCATAGTGCAGATTGCCCATATAATATATTTATTAAATACCACTCACAATTCAGAAGTCAAATACAGGCATATTTCAGTACTATCCTCAGCTTGCAAAGCTCCACCTGGCTCCCTCCAGCGTGATTGCGTCACTGCCCACCTCATGCATAGCGCCCAATGGCCTTTCTTAAAGGTCTAGAGTCTAAAATGTTTTGCATTTCATTTTGAAATCAAGGTCCCAGAGTCTGGAGGAAGAGTGGAGAGGCGCAGAATCTAAGTTGCATGAGGTCCAGTGTGAACTTTTCACAGTCAGTGATGACCTGGGGAGCCACGTCATCTGCTGGTGTTGGTCCACTGTGTTTTATCAAGTCAGTTCAGCCCTCTAACAGGAAATTCTATAGCACTTTGCTGATTTCATTTTCCAGCAGGACTTGGCACCTGCCCACACAGCCAAAAGTACCAATACTTAGTTTAATAATCATGGTATCACTGTGCTTGATTAGCCAGCAAACTCACCTAACCTAAACCCCATAGAGAATCTGTGGGGTATTGTAAGAGGAAGATGAGAGACACTAGACTCAACAATGCAGAAGAGCTGAAAGCCGCTATCAAAGCAACCTGGGCTTCCATAACACCTTATCAGTGCCACAGACTGATCACCTCCATGCCATGATGCATTGATGCAGTAATTCATGCAAAAGGGGCCCTGACCAAGTATTGAGTGCATACTATATCTGTACATGGACATAATTTTCCGTAAGCCAACATTTGAAAATATATCACTCTGTGTGTAATGCATCTATATAAAATATACAAGTTTCACTTTTTGAATTGAATTTCTAAAATAAATTAACTTTTTAATGATATGCTAATTTTAGGAAAAAAAAACACCAGTTGTTTTAAAAAAAAAAAAAACACATCTATAGATGCTTTACCTGAACAGCTATTTGTTTATTTTAAACAAGGTAAGTAGAGTTACCTATACTCCTTCTTGGTAAAAAAAATAAAGGAAAAAATAAAATCTAATCATCTTTTGCATACCAGCTTAAACTTCTAATTTAAGATGATTTGGGCAAATGGAGCATCTGTTTACTACTTAGAATACAAATGGTCAGGTAGAGTTCAAACTCTATAAAAATCAGAGCCTTGGAAGTTTCCTTCTTCAAAGTAGGGTAGCAACAGTCCTTGCTAAGTTAATCAGCTGAAGCTACAAACTTGTTGCTCAGAAATGGACAGCTTAATATTAAAAATACCATTTTTTTTCCTTTTTTTAGGAAAGGTCTCCAAGGATTTTGCTACAGTATATTCTAACTGTAGAGAGAATATAGCACCAGATTTTTGAAGGGATAAATCATGACAACTATCGGATGAGCAGCACTCACAATCAGCTATTGTAAACTATTATTTCAGCAAGTTTTCACGATGGGATGAGCACTGGGTGTCTTTGTAATAAAATAGAGTTCACCACACACTGTGAGATCTTTGATCATCTCAAAGCCCATCTAAAGCTTTACCTCCATAGCCCTGTTTCACTGAATGAATTGTAGAAAGATTCTCAAGGATACTTGAAATTCTTTTGCTACTGAAAAAATACTTATTGTTTCCCTGCTGAAGACTCATGAGTACAATGAAGAAATAAAAACTTTAGGAGCTCTAACTTATTTTAAGACCCACAGTGCAAATAGCGATACAATTAAAATGTGAAGCTTATATCAACATGCAAAACATATATGTTGACAGGGTATGACATATATGTCCTCCCTGACACACTCTGGAGGTGGTACTGTGGAGTACAGATTGTACAACCCACTGCTCTATTGACAGTTCCTTTGATTTAAAATCTTAAACTGAATACTAATATTGATGGGTAACTCCTCTTCCTGGATCCATTGGTCTTAATATACCATTATTTTTTGTATGCACACACCAGATTTATTCAGTCCAGACAGATAAACAGGTCATAAGTAGTCCTTTCACAAGATCATCTAGAAAGGTCACCTTTTTTTGTTGTTTTTAGTCTCTGTTACCAGGTGGCTCTTAATTCCTTAACCATCTGAGTTCACAATGACCTCATATAGAGGTAATTACAAAAATATGTAAATAAACATCCCCGTTATTTAGGAATTATCAATGAAGGCGTTTACGTCTACATCGACATTCAAACCAAAAGGTGTGAATGTCTTGGCCCTGTAAATGCAGGACATTTCCAACTTAGAAAGACCTCTAACTAGGGGTTCACCCCCCAATGGGGGCTAAATTTTTCAATGCCCAAAAATAAGGTGTTACGAGGATCCTTATTGTGTTTAAGAAGGTAATGTTTAGACACCGAATGGTTTTTAAAACCTTTCTTGATATTGGCTATATGCTCGTTGATGCGTACTAAAAGGGGTTCTGCCTATAAATTGCAGGCCACAAGGGCACTGCAACAAATAGACTACCCCTGTACCCGAGCAAGACACGAAAGGCTTTATAGAATGTACTAGACTGGTACTAGTGGAGGTAAATTCCCTAATATTCCTAAGTTTACATTTATTCAATGAGCAAACCTGGCACCTATTACATCTGTAGTAACCAGTAAGGGTACTCAGAAAGCTGGGTTTAGCAGCAGGAGGGTAAAGGACATTAGGGGCCAGCTTGTCTCAAAGGGTAGGGAGTGGACTCCTTTAAATATAGCCCGTGGTTTCGCAGGTAGAACGCCATTGAGTATTCTATCATTGTTTAAAATATGCCAATATCGTTCTATTAAATGTTTAATGCTTTTGAACTGGGTAGAAAATGTAGTAACAAAAGGAAGAGAAAAAGGAGAATCACTACTGATAGAGCGCACTGTAGTTTGCAATAGATCCGACCTTTCCATAGAGCCAACTTCTTCTAAGGTATTTAATAAAAAGGTGTTATCATACCCCTGTTTTTGGGTACATACAGTAAATAAAAAGAAGCTGCACTAAACGTGACCAAAATACAAATAAATGTACCAATAAATAAATGTAAATAGTGACATGAATTAATAGGTAATTCAAACTTAATAAAAAGTCCCACAATAGTGA
Organism: Pelophylax lessonae; assembly: GCF_965119305.1. Classification (NCBI taxonomy): domain Eukaryota; kingdom Metazoa; phylum Chordata; class Amphibia; order Anura; family Ranidae; genus Pelophylax; species Pelophylax lessonae. Next base: position 442,394,486 of record NC_138771.1, read on the forward strand.
TAAAGGTCAATATATGACTAATAATTATAGTCCCAAAAATGGGTGACAAAAAGGGAAATGAATAATGACATTTTTTTTATAGGACTGCTATATGGCAGAATGTGAAAAATATTGTTTTTTTTTTTTTTTTCAGAATTGTCGCTCTTTTTTTGTTTAAAGAACAAAAAATCAAAATCGCACAGGTGATCAAATACCACCAAATACCACCAAAATAAAGGTCTATTTGCGTGGGAAAAAAAGGACATTGGTTTTATTTCGGTACAGCACAGCACAACCGCACAATTTTACGTTAAAATAATGCAGTGCTGAATCGCAAAAAATGGCCTGGTCATTAAGGGGGCAAATTCTTCCAGTCCAGAACTGGTTAAAACTGACAGCTGAAAGAAGATGAGCTTTTAGGAGACAGGAATACATTCCTAATGATCTCAGTATATCAGTGAGCCAATTACTTGGACTCTCTTTTCTAAATTCAGAATGTACTAGGAGATCATTTAAATTGGGGGCTCTACACGTCACTCACCATCAGTGGTCTAGGGCCAATTATTTGTGAAATCAAAGAGTTTGCAGTAAGGATATGCCAATGTTTCTGTAGAATAGTCTGAATATTTCCCCACTGTCGTCCATATTCTGTTATGAATCTCGTATAGTTTGGTTCCTTTTGATCTCCTTCCATTGTTTTTTTTCTTTTTCCAATAATGTTGCTCTTTCTATTTCTATTGCTCTTTTCTTAATACTTTATGTGAGTAACCTCTCTCACGAAATCGTTAATACATTTGGTTAGCCTCCTGGTGGAACTGTTTGATATCTGTACACTTCCTTCTAATACAAAGGAACTGACCTATTGGGATCCCATTTTTTAAGGTTTTTGGGGGATGACTTTCTGCATGTAATAATGTATTAGCTGCTGTCTCCTTTCTGAATGTCCGTGTTGCCAGTTTAGTCTCTCTAATGAAGATTCTTAAGTCAAAAAATAAAATGTCCTTATTACTGTAGGTATAAGTCTCTGTACCCCTCCAAAGTATCAAAATATCATCAACGTACCTCAGCCAATGTGACACATGGCTGAGGTACAGTGAAGATTGATACACAACCGCATCCTCCCAGTATGCCAAATGCAAACATGCAAATGCGGGGGCCCGAGGAGCCCCCATAGAAGTTCCACAAATTTGTTTGTACTTAGAGTTGGAAACAGTTGTTATCTAGCACAAATCCCAGTAATTCCATGACAAATTCTGTGCTCCCATCCCCAGGAAATAGGTGTCTAGAAAATGGTTCACTGCTTTTAGTCCACATCTGTTAGTGATGGAGGTGTACAGAGACTCCACATCTACTCCCACTAGCATTGTTCCCTCAGGGATCTCAGTGTTCTCTATCCTAGTTAAGGCATTGCGTGTGTCTTGTACAAAAGATGGTAATGTAATCACCATATCTTTGATCATATCATATAGATATTGACCCACTTTTTCCAGTGAACCATTGACTGGAAACAATGGGTCTGCCCGGTGGTCTTAGGGGATTTTTATGAATCTTGAGAATTATGTAAAAAGTTGGAATATTAAAGATAATTACCTTCAAAAATTCATATTCACTTTTTGTTAATAAATTTACTTCAAATGCCCTCTGTAATCTGTAGTTAAATTAATCCACTATGTCTGGAATTGGATTGTTGAAAAGTTTCTGGTATGTGTCCTGAGCACTTAGTTGTCTTTTAACTTCGTGGTCATAGTCATGTTGATTCAAGAGGACAACATTCCCTCCTTTGTCGCTCCTTTTAATCACAATATTTGTAGCTTTACATAGTTGATTTATGGCCTTGCTTCATTTCTACTGAGGTTATCTAATCTGGTTAATCTCCAGTCAACTGATTTGAGGTTAGACTGTACCAGTTCCAGGAAAATACTAACTCACTCAAAATAAATACTATTCTCACTCAATTGTGGCACTCTCTATGATTTCATTTTAATTCTAGTTTTTCTTTTCCAGGGACTGGTAATTATCGCCTCCCCCTTATCAGTGCATTGATTTTCCTCATTATTATCCAACAATTCAATGAGTTCTTGAAGTGCCTGCATCTCTCTCTCACTATGAGGTTCATTGATATTTAGGTGGTGTTTTTCATAATCCAAGAAAAAGGCTCACATCTTTGAAACTGCAAATTCACCCATATTGTTGGATGGTGAGAAGGAAAGGCCTTTCTGTAATAGGGCAATGTGATCATTATTTAGTGGGGACTCAGAGAGATTGATGATTTTAAATCTTTTTCTTGTGTGAGCTCTCATAAATTTGCTTCTAATTCTACATTTAGTTCCTCTGACTGAACTTTTATTTTTTCATTATACGGCTGAGTCGCATATGATCATACTCTCCAATACATTCGATAGATACTCCATTTGGAGGTGTGTCCACCATAGTTTTGAAAATTAGTTAACCACCTGCTGACTCTGACTTTTTATGACATTTGTTGTTTACAAGTAAAAATCTGTAATCTTTGCTAGAAAATCACTTAGAACCCCCAAACACTATATATATATTTTTAGCAGAGACCCTATAGAATAAATTGTCGATTGTTGCAATATTTTATGTCACAATATATTTGTACAGCGGTCTTTCAAACACAATTCTTTTGGGAAAAATACACTTTAATGAATTTAAAAAACAAAACAGTAAAGTTAGCCCAATTTCTTTGTATAATGTGAAAGATGATGTTACATCGAGTAAATAGATACCTCAAATGTCATGCTTTAAAATTGCACACGCTTGTGGAATGACAACAAACCATGGTACTTAAAAATCTCCATAGGCAACGCTCTACATTTTTTTACACTTACCTGTTTAGAGTTACAGAGGGGGTCTAGTGCTAGAATTATTGCTCTTGCTATAACGTTCACGGTGAAACCTCACATGTGTAGTGCAAACGTTGTTTATATATGCTGGAGCAACCTATGTATGAATTGCCTTCTGTGTGCGTGCACGAGGGGACGGGGGGAGCTTTACATTTTTTATTATTATTATTTTATTGTATTTTTTTTACACTGTTTCTATTTTATTTTTTATTTCTATTACAAGAAATGTAAACATTTCCTGTAATAGGAATAAGGCATGCCAGGTCCTCTTTATGGAGAAATCTGGGGTCAATATGAGTTTAGAGTTACAGAGGAGGTCTTGCCCTAGAATTATTGCTATCACTCCAGAGATCGCGAGTTTGCGACGATACCTAACATCTGTGGTTTAAACACCGTTTACATGTGCGGGCGCGACTTATGAATGCGTTCGCTTCTGTGCACGAGTTAGGAGGGATGGGGGCGCTTTAAACTTTTTTTTTTTTTTTTTTTTTCCTATTTCTTTTTGCTTTTTATTTTTATTTTTACACTGTCCCTTTAATTTGAACACTTTTTTTTCCTGTTACAAGGAATGTAAACACTCCTTGTAATATAAATAAGCATGACAGGCCCTCTTTATTGAGAGATCTGGGGCCAAAAAGACCCCAGTTCTCTAATTTTCCTTTAAAAGCAAAAAAAAAAAAAAAACTATTTAAGACTGAGAGGCAGAAGTGACTTCAGACATCGCTCTGGTCCTCCAAGGGCATAGAGCTATCTTGCCCTCACTTGGCTTCCTGCCCAGGCATCCGATAGATTGGATCAGCTCCGGGCTTACCGATGGCTCCGGTAAGCTTGGAGATGACTGGAAAGCAGAGCAAGGGAAGGAGGCACCTCTGCCTATGAAAGTTATCTCACTGCGCTGGGACCACTTTTATCTGTAAGCTGGCCCACCTGAAGAAAAAAGTACTGCTGCTGCCATCACCCAGGTATTTAACGTCAAAGTAATGACGTATATTTACAGTTAGTCGGTCGGCAATGAGTTAATGAAGTTATTATGATAGTAACTAAATGTGAAAATGTGGTTCAGTGTATGTCTGTGGTATTGGGAAAGACAAATGTATATTATTTTAGCTTGAAACCACAGCTATTTGTGATAGAAGCAAAACTTTCTGAACCCTATTAACTTTTCTTCTTCATTAGACGTAAACATTCTGCTGTATAGCGAATCACTGTAAAGTGGTAATTGATGTGCATATATTCATGTTTTCAAATGCAAATGTGATTCTAATTTAGAATTTTGCAGGCTGGTTTAAATGATGTTTTTTTTCCATGATTACACTACACATTACATCTGTCTTATCTCTCTCGTCATTTTCCCATCTTCCCCTTAGTCAGTGCATTAATCCTTGTGTTTTCAGCTTTCACAATATCCTGTAGATTAATGAAATACTTTGCCAGCATTACATGTTAATGGAGCTCTAAAGATTGTATGGTTTGACGTTGCACCCAAGACCACTGCCAGGCTCTGTTCATTAAAGTCAATCACCAGACAAACAGTTAAAGGGGAAAAAATGGTCACAGCATTCACTTTTATTGTATAACATCAACATTCTAATAGCAATAAAAACAATAGTTATTTTTGACAATTTGATAAAAGCTTTACTTGAAAAATCTTCTTACATGTTGTAAGTGTTCCCTGTCTGCTGCCCCTCTCTTTCTATGACTTCTTGGATTCCCTGCACGCTTTGCAGCTTCTCCACCAGGGACTACATGGCCCATGGTACATTGCTGCCTGAAGCAATGATCCCTGTACTGACTCCGCCTCCTGAGACTCCTCCTCTCAGTACCTCTGTAATTCAGAAGGCACACTCTGTGAATTATGTGACACGGCATTGCCTATCAACAGGGCAGAGTGGACACGTGTCACAGAATCCAATGGAGTACATTTGCTGGGTTTTTCATAAACTTCAGGATTACTCAGATTTATTTAAAGCGGAATTTCGGCCACATTTTACACTTCCCATCATGCATAACTTTTTTTACATGCTAAAAACTATTTAAAATTACCTTATTTTTACTGAAAAATCTCTTTGCTTCCTCCTTATTGCGCCGCAGCCGCCTACGTCATTTCCTGCTTTGCATTCGCTCCTGGGAGATGAGTGTTATCAATCCCAGGAGTCAATGGGCATCGCCGGCTGGTAGCAAGCTTTGGGAGTCACTGTGATGCACTGCGCATGCGTGAGAATGGGAGGTGCATGCTGGGTAGCCAGCATGCACGGAATCCTGGAAGAAGAGCAGTGCGGTTCCAGATGCCCAGACCGCAGATGGCTGCGCTGTACAGGAGAAGAATAAAGTGAGTGAGACACGCTGCACAAAAACAAAACCGGGCAATTTACAGTATAACTTAGTGTAAATGCACGAGCCCTAACTATCCCAGGGGTGTTTTTAAAAAAAAAATTAAAAACATTCAGCCGGACCTCCGCTTTAAATAGGCTATAAATAATTAAAATACAATGTAGAAATAAATATATCATTTTTAATGTTGACCACAGATAGGTTTTATATACACAGTTAAAATATATTAAGGTTTTTTTATTGTACCAAACGACTTCACATTCTGTACTCATGTGCTTTATACATTTTTCACATTGAATACTGTACATAAACTGTAGCGCTTGATTAGGTAAAACCTTTTTTTTTTCATTTTGGATAGAGCAATCGAGGGTCTCATTGGGGAGATTTCCCTGCACTTCCTGTCCCATAGCAAAACAGGAAATGAGAGGAAATCCCTGCAAATTAGAGGAAATCTTTGGGGACCCCCAGGTAACCAGAACTAGGTACCCCATTTGAAGATTTCCCATCTATTACTTTTCCAAGGACAACCCAAAATTTGGGATTTACTTTACTTTTAATTCAATTATAATGGTAAACAGGACAAATAGAGAGGGGGAATATCCTTAACCACTTGCCGACCGCCCACCTCAGATATACTGCGGCAGGCTGGTTCAGCTGCTCTAACCGCTGTACCTGTATGGCGGTTCGCAGGAGCGATCCTAGTGGCACACGCCCACCCCCATTAGGAAGCGGGGAAGCTGATCTATGGGACCGGCGGTCGTGATTTCCGCCAGGCACCCGCGATCACTCCCCGCTGAGAGAGAACGACTGTCTGCTGCTGTAAACACAGCAGACCGTTGTTCTCTCTGGAATGAACACAGAGAGCCGGTGATCCTCCTATTTAGGATCACAGGTCTCTGTGTTGATTTCACAAGCCCATCTCCCATACAGTTAGAAAACACACCCTAGGCTCACACTTAACAATTTGATCACCCCTGGGTTAACCCCTTTCCTACTAGTGTCCTTATTACAGTAACAGTGCACATTTTTGAAGCATGCTTGTTATACTCACTGTGGAACCAAAGGGGTAATCCTCTGCATTGTGTAAAAAGACTGTTTGATCCTGTCATCTCTGATTAACCCCTTCTTTCACTGTCCCCAATCCATCTCCTGATAGTTCAGAGCCTTGGGGGCACACTGCACATGCTCAGTTTGGTGTGTATTGCTAGAAAGATTTTATTTTTCTTGGGAGGGTCCATGTGATCAACACAAGGCCAATCAGCGCTGTCCAGACAGAGGACCAGGGGTCCTGCAGCCTCTAGGACAGTCAGAGTATAATGAAAACTCCTCCTCCAAGCTTTACCCAGACACTGACAGAAGTCACAAGACTGCTAAATACTGCTGATGAGAAAAGGTATTTAGCAGGTAATATCTACTAAAGTAATTGAATTTGCATGCTCTGTGTACTGCAGGAGAACAGATATAGTAATGCAGGGTCCTGGGTTTAGTAACATTTTAATGACAGGTATAATAAAAACTGCAATGGAGGTTTAGTGCTGGTTTACACTATAGCAATGTCAGACATTGCATGTGATTTTAACCACACTGCTATGCAAATCACATGCAAATCACATGCTATGCAAATCACAGATTGTATGGCTGAATTTGCATCGCATTTAGACCAAAGTCGTGCATGACCCTTTTTTTTGTCCGAACCAGAATCGGATCGCATGGATGTTCACAACTGACAGTTCCCTGGGAAATGCAAACTAATCTGGGGGTGTCATTACCTTTGCATTGACACTCCCAGCAGTTCGCATATGGCAGTTTGAACTGCCTGTGAGTCGGGTGTGATGTGGGAACCCACAGTGGATTCGCAGCGTTCCCACATTGCACCAATGTCAACCAGCCCTTAGGTATGATGGTTCAGCAAGCCTATCCTTCTATAATACAGTCATTGAGATGAACCTGTTTAAAGTGTTTTTTTTTTTTTTTACACGTATCACTGAGGTCATGTAAACAGTGAAGCAAGGCATATGTATTATGATCATATATTTTGTATTTAGTATGTATGGCACTGAAAGAGGCTCTGTAAACCTCCCCAGCTCTAGCTGGTAAAACTGCACTGCCTCCATTATTACTTCTCCCTCCTGGTCTATAGACCACCAGGCACAATTTCCTCATATATTATGTAAAGGTCACCAGAAGCCTTCTGATACAAAGGCACATCTATAGCTCTGAACTTGTGTTCTGATTGGCTTCAATAGACAAGGCTTAAAAAGTCAGCAATCAATGTTTAGTAGCTTTGACACCCTGACTCCTGGGATTACCCAAGCCTTTCTAGTAACGTTAACAATTTGCATGGCAGATTGTAACATTCAAGCAGTGATGCAAAAGTATTGCAGTGACAAGGTCATCCAGCACCCAGGGCGAAGATGCAAATTGTGCCTCCTCCCCAGGTGGAGGGGGTGGGGCTAAAAGCAGTGCGTGAAGCAAAAGGCTCCATTTACACCTTTGCAGATGTGATGGAGTGTGCGTGTCTTTGCACAACACTTATAGAGCAGTCCATTAATTTCAATGGACTGCCTTGCGCATGAAAAATTCACAAAAGAACCTTTAAAAAAAAAAAGATGTGACCCCTGATGACGTCAGACATTACCGACGAAATGCGTAGGGTGGAAACAGCGTAATACGTCACTAATCAGTTTCCTGGGAACACAGGTGGAACACAAACCTGCGTCCCTGTCATGTGAGAAAAGTCTGTTTGATTTACAACATCTGTAAGTTCTTTTTAACCCATGTGCATTAATAAATGTTAATAATACTGCACTATGTAGGGTCACTTGTTTTTCCCTGACCACATGGAACGCTGGTGAGGAACATCCATTCCTATGGGAGATCATTAATTAGTCCTTTATGCATGTTTATGCTTGCATCTGGTGAGTAGGAATTGCATCTGTTGGTGGTGGAAGAGAGCACTGACCACGATAAATAGCATAGAGGTACTTAAGAAGACCTCTGTAGCTTTTTATTGCACGATTTGGAGCACTATGGTGTATTATGGACATTTTGTGATTTTATTTTATTGATTTATTTTGCGTTTTTTTTTATATATTGAAGGTACAATATATATTCACCAGTCTCTTTGCTCTCAGATATATTAATACAAACTTCAAATAAAAAAAAAAAAAACACTAACAACAAGCAGATTATGTCTTAACCCTTTCTTCTCACATAACATAGTATTATCCTTTCTGTTTATCATTCTGAGAGTACTATATACCTTTACCTCCACATTTTCTATTTTTCCCACTATGAACACCCCAAAAAAAAAAAAAAAGGGGGGGGGGAAAGGAAGGTGGGTGGGGGCAGTCCAATGGCACTGTCTATCCGCTTCAGCATTCTTATTCCATGAAAGTCCTTCCCTCTTCCGAGAGAATAAACAAGTTCCATGCATCCCAAGTCTGGTTATATCTCCGTCTACATTGACTTGCTGTTAAGATCAAATCTCCCATCTTATTTATTTCTTCGACTTTATTTATCAAATCTTTAACTGTTGGAGCTATTTCTTTTTTCCATTTTCTTGGGATACATGCTCTTGCTGCATTTAATAGATGATTCATTATCGATCTCCTGTATTTTCTAGTTGAAGTTTCCATTAATTGTAGGAGGAACAAAGCTGGGTGTACTGAAATCTCTACCTCCGTAAATTTCTGTATAATTTTTTAACTTCCTCCCAGTAGGTCTTTATGTTGGGGCACATAAAAAATATGTATATTATTGTACCCTGTTCCTCCCGACAATGCCAACAACGGTCTGACACAGTGGGATAAATGTTAATAATACTGCAGTATGTAGAGTCACTTGTTTTTCCCTGACCACATGGAACGCTGGTGGGGAACATCCATTCCTATGGGAGATCATTAATTAGTCCTTTATGCATGTTTATGCTTGCATCTGGTGAGTAGGAATTGCATCTGTTGGTGGTGGAAGAGAGCACTGACCACGATAAATAGCATAGAGGTACTTAAGAAGACCTCTGTAGCTTTTTATTGCACGATTTGGAGCACTATGGTGTATTATGGACATTTTGTGATTTTATTTTATTGATTTATTTTGCAGTTTTATATTATTGACGCTCAAAAAAAAAAAATCACACTGTAGTAAAACGCATGGTACTTTGTGATCATGCATTTTGCTGCAGGTGAATCAGCACAAAAGAAAGATGTGTGTTGTGCCAAAAAAAATGTACATTGCCAAAGCACACCTTTAAAAAGACTGTGTGTGTGTTTGTGTATCACAGGAATGCATACAATATTGCACACATTTGTGCAATGCACAAATGTCTACCTAGGGAAGGGGGACTTAATTAAAATTCAAAGAGTTACAGTTACTAAAATGTTCCAAATTTTCCAAGTTCCAAATCTCTCTCTCTAATAAAACATTAAAGTTGGCCGATCACATCCACATTTTAAGTAAAAGAAAATCAAACCACTTAACATAAGGTGTCCTCTTATGATGTAAAGTTCCCCTTTACATCAGATGTGCCATAAAGGGGCCTCCTTTACATCAGGTATCCCAGTCAGAGTCCCCCTTTTCATCAGTGCCACCCTTTACATCAAGTATTCTAGACAGAGTCCCCCTTTACATTAGGTGTCCCAATCAGTGTGCCTCCTTACATTAGTGTTCCCCTATCATATATTTTTTATACAACTGCTCACTATTACTGCTCCTATTCTGATGTATAAACTATTACATCTACAAACACCTTCAATACAGCTGAGCTGAAAATCTTTTTTTACCATCAGAAGGGATTGCTGACCAAATCCTTGGCTCTGTAAGGTTTACCCATAGGGTAGATTTAAATCACAGTCATCAATAGGCTTAGAGGCAATAGGATGCCCAGTTACAAGTACCATACAAATACCAAATTCCTGACTATATTCTACATGTGTGATACTGGGGACCCAAAGTGACACAGAGCTGGCAGTGATTTGAAATAGCACTGGGGTCACTTCACTGATCACATATCCCGCATTTATGTAAAGCTCTCCGAGGCCTGAAAGGGTTTTTTTAGAATCAGGTGCTGCAGAGGACCATCAAGCTCAATGAATTATGGATGTTATATATGTGAGCGGAGCCCTTCCTGTCCTCAGAGACACTTCTCGCTGTCACCTTATCTGGCTGCTTTGCAAGAGATATGCTACAGGCACCTGGAACGCGATGTAAAAAAGCTTGCCTTTAGAAGCGGAGTATAAAAATTATACATGTAATACAGCATTCAGAAACCAAGGCTGCTATTTTAACCCCTGAATGCTGGCATCTTTCCAGCCTCACATTGGTTATTCCACTTTATTAAATGCCTAAAAAAAGCTCAACTTTGACCGACAAATGACTTTTAAAATAGGGCTAATAATAAGAAATTCATCTCATTGGCTTTCTTTGGGATGTGTTGCCCTATTCTAAAGCTGGATACACACTATACAATTTTCTTCAGATTTTTTTCCTTTAGATTTACCAAAACAATATAATATGAGGTCAAACCTAAAACACTTTAAATTTGTATGCAATTAGGCAGGCCCTTGTACTACATAGTTTAACCACTTCTGGACCGGAAGGATTTGACCCCTTAATGGCCAGGCCATTTTTTGCGATTAGGCACTGCGCTACTTTAACAGACAATTGCGCGATCGTGCAATGCTGTACCCTAATAAAATCGATGTCCTTTTTTTCCCACAAATAGAGCTTTCTTTTGGTGGTATTTGATCACCTCTGCAATTTTTATTTTATGCGCTATAAACAAAAAAAGAGCGAAATGACGTACAGGTGCATTGTTTCGTGGGACAGCGCCAACCTGCCGCAGTATAAGTACGATGGCTGATCAGCAAGTGGTTAAAATGGAAGTCCACCCTAATTCTGGTTATACACGCACAGAATTTTGGCCATTTGCAGACTGAACAATTATTCGTCGTTCGAAAGCGAATTGTCCGCTATTATCAACTGATAGAATAAACTTGTTTATATGATCCTTTGCCTTTTAGTAGTTATCATTCGATAACTATAAAAACATATAAGACAGAATATTATTTTGGTTCCGATTATAATATATACATATACACTTTAGTTGAAACGGTAAAAGTTTTCATTTCGGATCTATCGACATTAGCCAGGCCCATGGTCGAAATCGTCAGTGAAGTTGGGATGACTAACGGTGCAAAAGTCGAACGATCTTTGCGAAAAAGACCAGTTTCGGCCGAAATTCTGTGAGTGTATGGCCAGCATAACACTAAAATACCTGCATCTACAGACATCCATGGTCTAACAATAACCTATCTACTGTACCTCTGTAAAGAAGAAATCAGTATACATACCTTTTTTGAAGCTGATCCGACCCAATTCCACGTTGAGCGTGGCTTTGCTGTAGAGGTGGGTGAAGAGGACACATCCAACAACGGAAGCCCCATAGTAAGTCTATGGGTGACGTCACTTCCCATTCATTTTACAGCTGTTGTCGGCCGTGTCCTCTCCAGAGCTTCCACCGCTGGAGACCAGATCTGATTGGCTTCAAAAAAGGTATGTATACCGATTTCTTCTTTACAGGGCTAGATAGGTTAGTGTTAGATCGTGGATGTCTGTAGATGCAGGGATTATAGTGTTAGGGTGGACTTACACTTTAACACTAAATGTTCCTCTAACCCATGCACTAACATTTTCTCTAAGCCTAAGAGAAAAAATCGACACATGCAGAACTAGAAATCAAACAGATGTTCTAGTATGCCCTTACTCTACTAAAAAACATTTTTAGATATTTTTTTACTAAACAGCATTTTTATTTCTGTATGTATTGATATACTTTGTGACCTTTATGAAGATGGTCAATATCGAAACAGTCTAAGTATGAAAACAAGATTGATTACTGCAATGCAATTTCAGTGCAGAACACAGAATGAAAGCAGTATGATGAGGTTGCAGTTTTATAGTATGGCTTATTATGGGACAAATTCTCTCCAGCAATGCTACACTAAGCTCTGGTGCCTGCGGCTTACTGTATTTGTACAGATGCCAGTATCTTCCAGTGGTATACTGTATATTATACACACATTACATGCAATATTAGTAACATTTATGACCTATGATGTTTTTTAGACACAAAGGATCATCCAGTAAAGCGAGTTGTGGAAATAGAGAAAGGGGCAACTAAGTTAACCACTTGCAGACCGTCCGCCGCAGATATACTGCGGCAGGCTGGCTCGGCTGCGCGAACTGACGTAAAGGTACGTCGGTTCGCGGGAGCGCTCTTGGGGGTGCACGCGCGCGTCCCTATTAGGCAGCGGAGTAGCCAACCCACAGGGCCGGTGGCCGGCGATTGCCGCCGGGCACCCCGCTATTGCTCCCCGTGGAGAGAGAACGACGGTCCGCTGTGAATGAACACAAAGCGCCTGTGATCCTCCTATTTAGGATCACAGGTCTCTGTGTTGAATCCACAAGTCGCTCCCCCACACAGTTATCAAGCACTCCCCTAGGCTCACCCTTAACCCGTTAATCGCCCTTGGGTTAACCCCTCCCCTGCCAGTGTCATTTATACAGTAACAGTGCATACTTGTAGCACTGATTACTGTAGTAATGTCACTGGTCCCCCCAAAACTGTCAAAAATGTCAGTTAGGGGTCCAATCTGTCCTCCGCAGCATCGAAGTCCCGTTAAAAATCGCTGATCACCGCTATTACTAGTAAAAAAATAAAAAAAATCAAATGACATAAATCTTTCCCCTAGTTTGAAGACGCAATAACTTTTGCGCAAACCAAGCAAAATACACCTTTGGGATTTTTTTTTACCAAAAATATGTAGCAGAATAAAAATTGGCCTAAAATGATGAAAACATTTTTCTTTTATTGGGAACGTTTTATGGCAGAATGTAAAAAATATTGTTTTTTTTTTTTTTTTTTTTACAGAATCAAACAGGTGATCAAATACCACCAAAAGAAGGCTCTATGTATGCAAAAAAAAATGCATCAATTTTATTTGGGTACAGCGTCGCACGACCGTGCGAATGTCCCTAAAATTAACGCAGTGCAAATTGCAAAAAATGGCCTGGTCATTAAGGGGGCAAAACCTTCAGGGGCTGAAGTGGTTAAAAGGAACATGAAGGACTTCAATTATAAGGAAAGGTTACCCACTTTCCACCCAAGGACGTTCCTGTAGGTACAATTTTTTTCAGCTGGCAATTCTCTTTAATGCAGAAGTGATCCGAGTGGATCCGAGTAGCCACTCGATCACTTCGGAAGGTGGCAGAAGGGGATCACACCCCCCTCCTGCCACTGCCACTCCAGTCCCATTGCAGTGCCCAGGAGCGATGCGGCCGGCGGCAATGGCTGCCCTGTGCAGAGAAAGAGCGGTCAGGAAAGCAGCCGATCAGGTGATCCGTGTCTGATCAGCTGCATGGGAGGCCAGAGGAGAGATTTGACCCCTAATCTCTCCATAGAGAGGACCTGCCACAGCCCATGCTGTCAAAAGGAATGTTGTTCATCCCTTGTGATAGCAATAAAGTTAGTACACAATAAAAGTGTAATCAAAAAAAAAATTTGTATAAAATAAATTTAAAAAAAATAGAAATTAAAGCGCCCCCATCCCACCATGCTTACGCACAAATGTTATTCACATATGTTACTCCCGCATGCATATGCAAAGGTAATTGCACCACACATGTAAGGTATTGTCGCGAATGTCAGAGCGAAAACAAGAATTCTAGCACCAGACCTCCTGTGCCACTCTAAACTGGTAACCTGTAAAGGCGTCTAAAGCGTTGCCTATGGAGAATTTTAAGCACCGTAGTTTGCCACCATTCCAGGGGCAAACGCAATTTTAAAGCGTGACATGTTTGGTATCTATTTACTCAGTGTAACATCACCTTTCACATTATATAAAAAAAATTGGCTAACTTTAGTGTTTTTTTTTTTTTTCTTATGAAAGTATTTTTGCAAATACCGAGTGACATAAAAAATTGCAACACCCACTAATTTATTCTATATGTTCTCTGCTAAAAAAAAAAAATATATATATATATATATATATATATATAATAATGTTTGGGGGTTCTAAGTTATTTTCTAGCAAAAAAAAAAGTAGATTTTTACATGTAGGAAGTGTCCGAATAGGCTTGGGAAGGATGGGGTTAAAGTGTTTCTAAAGGCAAGATTTTTATTTGTTTAAACAAACATGGTATGGCATACTTACCCACTCTGTGCAATGGTTTTGCACAGCACAGCCTAGATCTTCTTCTTTTCGGGTCACCTGCCAACTGTCCTGGCTCCTCACCACTGCCGAGTGGCCCCAATAGCAAGCCTCTTGCTACAGGAGCACTCAAGGAGGCTCGTTCCCCAGCCATGCTCCTGTGAATGGATATTGTCCATTCACACATGGAGCGCAGCTCGGCCTTGCCCACCACTCTCTCCGCATTGGCTCACTGGCTGTGATTTATCCCACTGCTGTGTGAGCCAATGAGGGGAGAGAGACCTGGGAGAGCTGCTGCTCTCATGCACATCACTGAATCCAGATAGGGCTAAGGTAAGCATGGGGGGAGGGGAGGGGGGGGGTTCATCTGCACCCAGAAAAATCTGTATTAGAGTAAAAAACCTGAGCCTTTAGAACCACTTTAACAGAGCTGATCATATTCCCCTTTGAATAGATGTGGTTTAGGTTTATGTATATGCAAAAACAGAAATGTAATATAATGCAGGTATCAATCCTTAAACATAGTGACTGCTTTTGTTTCTTTTTTTTCTTATGCTTTTATTTTTTTGTTTTCACCTGGTAAACCTGTGAATAACGTATTTCTAGTCCCTGGGTGGCTATGCTCACTCACTGTGGAGGGAGCCATGGTTGTCATCCTAGGCTGCTCTTCTAATCTAGACTACAAATGCATCTTTCTCTCTTTATCTCTATTACATGGGGGTGGGGGAATGTTTAGTTTACAGAAGGAAGATAACATTTTGTTGTTTTAATTCAATTTACAGAAAGCTACAAGGGCACTACATTTTTTGGCAAGATCAACAGGTATTTTCTGTACTTCCTGCAAATATTATTAGCCTGAATAATGGAAATGAACTAAAGGAGTTGTAAAGTCTCATGGTTTTTCACCTTAATGCATTTTATGCATTAAGGTTAAAAACCTTTTGTGCTTTATCTGCCCCCCCCCCAGCCCCACCCCTTTTTTTCTTACCTGAACCTGATTGTTCCAGCGATGAGCACGAGCCCAACGGCTCCAGCCATTGTCTCGGAACCTCCTTGGATAGATTGATAGCAACAGGAGCCATTGGCTGCCACTGCTGTCAATCAAAGCCCATGACATGGGAGCGGGGAGGCGGGGGGGATGACTCTTGCTGTCTGTGTCAATGGACACAGCAGCAGGACTCGTGAGCGCGCCTCCACGGGTGCCCCATGGAAAGCAGCTCTCTGTGGGGGCATCTGATGAAGAGGAGGAGCCAGAAGCACCGCTGGGGCACTCCAGGAAAAGAGGATCGGGGCTGCTCTGTGCAAAATCCTTTCACAGGGCAGGTAAGTATAACATGTATGTTATTTTAAAAAAAAAAATACGACTGCAAGGATTGAATGCGTATTACATGTAGGAGGAGTAAAGAAAGCTCTTCCCCCTCTGTTATTCTGGGCTGTAAGCAGTCCTTTAGCTTTATCACATTCTGTATATTCAGAGCTTTTAACCATGTATTGTAAGTGGAGTAGGTAAGAATGCAGCAGGGACTAAGAACACCTTAGTGAAGAGGGACCACACCACTAAAGGAAACCTGTTGGAGTATGGAATGATGTAAGTCATATACTTTATTTTTCTTTCCCCCAGGCAAGAACAAGCATCTAACCCTTGCAGTGTGGAAAGGGAGCCCACTGCAATAGTAGCTGTTTTCTGGTGCCCAGAGTTGCGGTGGTTCCGAGACCAATCTGCGAAGGAACCGGGATAGTAACTGAATCGGAGGAAAGGCGTACATCAGACGATACTGATGCCAAGGGGCCACCAACGCATCCGAGGCGTCCGCCAACGGATCGTGCGTTCTTGCCACGAACCTTCCCACCTTTCGATTTAGCCGGGATGCGAACAGATCCACATCTGGGGATCCCCACCTCGCACACAGCATCTGAAAAACCTCCGGGTGTAGGGACCATTCCCCTTGGTCCAGAGTCTGGCGGCTCAGATAGTCGGCCTGCCAATTGTCCACACCCAGAATGTGGACTGCCGAGATCGCCGGGACATGAGTCTCGGCCCAAGACAGAATGTCGGTCACCTCCCGGGCCACTCGAGCACTCCTGGTGCCCCCCTGGTGGTTGATGTAAGCCACGCGGTAGCATTGTCCGTCTGTACGCGAACAGGCAGGCCCCGGAGACGGTCCGACCACTGGAAGAGACAGAGTTTTATCGCTCGTAGTTCCAGCACATTTATCGGGAGGAAGGATTCCTCCTCCGACCAAGTGCCCTGGGCAGACAGGTTGCCCAGGACTCCACCCCAGCCCGACAGGCTGGCGTCCGTGGTAACCACTGTCCACACCAACGGGTGGAAGGACTTGCCTTCCACCACCGACGGGGACTGGATCCACCACAGAAGAGCCAATCTGGTCTGGCGACTCAAGGAGACATCCAGATCCAAGGACTGAGGAAGTCTGTCCCACCTGGCCAAGATCTCCGTCTGGAGAGCCCGCGTGTGGAACTGGGCAAAGGGAATCGCCTCGAAGGCCAACACCATCAACCCCAGGCCCCGCATGCAGGTCCTGAGTGACGAGGACGGATTGTCCCTGAGGGACCGGATTTCGTCCCGCAAAGTCCGGAGCTTGTCCTCCGGCAAGAATACCTTTGCCTGAGCAGAGTCCAGAACCATTCCCAGATAGGGAAGGCGAAGCGACGGAGACGACGCTGATTTTTGAACGTTGATGGTCCACCCGAACTCCTGGAGCGTCTGTACCGTGATGGACAGATCGCGCACAAGGTCCTGACTGGCACGCGATCTCAGAAGCAGATCGTCCAGGTACCCCAGGACCGCAATGCCCTGGGCCCGCAGCAGGCCCAGGACCGGTGCCAACACCTTGGTAAACACCCTGGGTGCCGAAGCGAGACCGAACGGTAACGCCACAAACTGGTAGTGGTCCTCTGCGATAGCGAACCGAAGGTACCGCTGATGACCCTCGAAAATGGGGATGTGCAGGTACGCATCCTTCAGATCTATCGAAGCCAGGAATTCCCCTGGATTCAGGGAGGCCACTACCGAACGAAGAGACTCCATTCGAAACTTCCGAACAAGCACGAAGCGGTTCAGTGCTTTCAGGTCCAGAATAGGACGCACTTTGCCCTCCTTCCTGGGCACAGTGAACAGATTCGAATAGAACCCCCGAAACCTGTCCCGATGAGGCACCGGGACAATCACCCCCTGAGCAAGCAGGTCCTGCACCGCCTGATGCAGGTCCTGCAGACGCCCCGGAAGCAGATGGAGATTGGAGGAAAAGAACCTGTCCGCCGGCCTGGAAAGGAATTCGATCTTGTAACCTGATCGAACGATTTCCTGGACCCACCTGTCCGAAATCCGGAGCAGCCAAGGCTGGAGGAAACCTTACATTTGGAGGATGAGCCCAGTCCTCCGGGCGTTGTGTCCTCATTTGGGACGCACAGGGCCTGCAAGTCTGTGCAGGTTTTTCCCTGCCCAGCAAACGTCCCCCCACCCCTGAAATGGGTGAGGGCGCCCCTTCAGGCAGAGGCGGATTGTCCCGCCGAGCCGGCGTTGCCGGTCTTCTGCTTACCCGCCCAGGGTTTCTTCTGGTTGCCCTGGGCCTTGAAGGGCTTGCCCTTGGATTGGTTCTGAAAGGCACGAAAGGACCCCTGAGTGGATCTAGGCGCAGAACCCCGCTTGCCTCAGAAAGACTTGTTCTTCGGGTTCTGGGGCAGAATAGTGCTCTTGCCCCCCCGTGAAGCCTTTCACCAGGGTATCCAACGCCTCGCCAAAAAGGCGAGAGCCAGCATAGGGAAAATCAGCAACTGTTTTCCGCGAGGACTGGTCGGCCGACCAGCTCTTCAGCCATATCAGTCGCCGGTTAAGTACCGCGACACTCGAGAGGCGAGCCACCAAGGGGGCCTCATTTAAGGCTGCATCACACAAATACATGACTCCCTGGTGGATCTGGTCCACCATTTCCAGTCGGGCAGGCGGCACGTCATCAGACACAAGGTTGCTTCTGAGCATCTTAATCCAATCCGCCACCGCCTGAGCCACCATAACGGATGCGAAAACGGGTTTGAGCAGAGAACCAGCCACCGTATAGGAATGGCGGGCTAGAGACTCCAACCGCCGGTCCGTGGGATCCCGGAAAACCGGGATATCCTCAGTAGGAACCAAGGTAGCCTTGTTCAGCATGGCCACAGTGTGATCTACCTGTGGAGGCACACACCATCTTGATTCCGTAGCCGGCGCAAAAGGATAAAGCAATTTGAACCGACTAGGCACCAGGAATTGACGTTTTAACGTGCGCCACAGTTCATTAACAGTGTAATGAAATTCAGCTAGGCAGGGAAAAACCTGCACAGACTTGCGGGCCCTGTGCGTCCCAAATGAGGACACAACGCCCGGAGGACTGGGCTCATCCTCCAAATGTAAGGTATCCTTAACCGAAATAATCAACTCATCCATGGTCGCCCGTTCTTCAGGTGACCCTGGGGAGGATGTATTAACACCCTCCACCTCAGCTTCCCCCTTAAACCCCGGGGGGGTCTAAGGATGAGCGGGACCCTGAAAAGGGCACGCTCGCAGCAGCAGCAGCAGCCATATCCCCATCTGAATCAGAAGAGAGAGACAGCCTGGGCCGTTTTCTCGCAGCCCGTTCAGACATCAGCATTTCCATATTTGCCACTAAAGTCGCAACTACAGCAGCCAGATCAGGTCGCAGCGGGGCCACAGGAGAACTGGGGCCCCCCACTAAAGCTGGAGGAAACTTGCTTTCCTGAGAATCCATGGCTGAATTTATCAAAAAACTACAGTGCAAAAAAGTAGTGTACTGTCCCCTTAAATAGCACTGCGGAGTGCGCAGCCCACTGCTTCTGTCACAGCTATGAAGACCCCCAAAAGGAGAAAAGAAACTGAGCCAGAAGCAGTATACAGAAGAAGACAGAGAGAGACAAACTGCAGAGCCCGCAGAGTGTTGCTACCTCTGTCCTTGCTGCCTGAAGGAAAAGGAAATGCTGCTGGAGGGGGCTGGACTATAAGCCAGACCCCAGGGAAAATGGCTGCCCCATAGGGATGCATTGGAGGCTACGCCAAGATGGCCGCCGACATGCGGCCGAACCGATCATTCCACAAAATGGTGGCGGATGGCGCCAAAATGACCTGTATAATCGCCCCAGAGGAGCTATACACGTGAGCCCACAGTAAACATGGCAGACCGCGCAAATCTTCCCCGCAGCGGTCGCCGCACAAACACATAAGTCTGCACCCCCAAACATGCACCTAAGGTGACACAGGGACAGGGACCCCCGGCAAACATACAGATCTGCAAAAAAACGAACCCCGCAGGGATCGCACAAGGAGTCACACAGGCACAGACATGGGGACACACAGCAACACAGACTGCCACCCCAGGCAGAGGCCCCACACAGAAAAGTACTTACCTGTACCAGATGGCGTGGGGGAGCCTCTATGCATGGATAAACCTCTGTCCTCATCTGACAGGGAGTGCCGTGAGCCAGGGACATGCCACTGCAGCATCGCAGACGAGTCCTGTGAG
Source organism: Pelophylax lessonae (assembly GCF_965119305.1). Lineage (NCBI taxonomy): Eukaryota > Metazoa > Chordata > Amphibia > Anura > Ranidae > Pelophylax > Pelophylax lessonae. The sequence continues at coordinate 442,414,403 of NC_138771.1, forward strand.
GTAGCCACCTCACGGCTGCATCCCTGCAGCGAACAGGGATGGGTCGTTCTTAATGCCAGGGCGAACCATAGCTGAACGCTCGATGGCGGGCTGGGTGTCCATCTGACCCTCTGTGCCCTAGAGAACCAGGGCGGCCAGTCCGAATCCCAGCACCGCATGATCCATCTTCATCCGAAGAATAAACTAACACTAAAGCTGACAAAATAAACAGCTATTAAAGTGAGAGAAAAAAAATGACATTTTTAAAGAAAATCAATTAAAAGATTTAGGAAGGCTGAGACTGAAGCCCCAGCACAAGGTAGCCTCACTATTCCTGACGCTAGGCAAATTAAAACTGAGTTGGGAGTGGTGATGCAGGGGGGGTATTGACCGGATGGGACAGCCCCCGTGGGTGTGTATATGCTAATGCCTTTTGTCTTTGGACTAAGTCTATATGCCTAGCTAGTCCTACGGATAGGAAGACAATACCCAACAGTGAGGACTTAGAGGAGGCGGCGACTGTCGGAGGACGTAAGAGAAACATTTATTTGGTTCAAATTGTGTCAAGCGTGTGTGGCGGCAACCAGGTGGGTATTACTACAGAAATCAATGCTAAAAATACGGACTGTTACTGTAATAATGACACTGGCAGGGAAGGGGTTAAACCAAGGACACTCAAAGGGTTAAATTTATGTCTAGCGGGTGTTTTCTAACTGTGAGGGGGATGGGCTTGTGGAATCAACACATAGACCTGTGTTCCTAAATAGAAGGAACAGACGCTCTGTATTGATTCCAGAGAGAACAACGGTCTGCTGTGTTTGCAACAGCAGAACGCCATTCTCTTTCCACAGAGAGCAATCGCAGCCGCCACCCCCCGTGAATCAGCTTTACCGCTGGCAAATGAGGGCGCGCGTGTATCACCATCTGTCTGTTTTCAACAGATCTTGTCGGATCAGATGACAGACAGGTGTCAGCCAACACATTTCCGCTGACATCCGCCTCTCCATAGAGTAGAATGGGTGGCCCGATCAGGTCCTCCTGAAAAATGGACAGGCAGGCCCGATCGGTCCGATCGTGTGAAAGGGGCCTTAGGGATATTGGTAATTTGAGAAGGCAAAGTCTGCGCAGACTTTTGGAATACCCAGTGCGATTATTATTTAAATGAAACTTGGGTATGAGGATTGTGGGAAATCATACTTATAACGTTTTTTCATGCTTGAAAGGACTAGAAATGTAAATTATTGTCAATTTAAGAAATTCATTACTGGCCGAAGAATCTAATAAAATGATATGTTTAAATTATGAAGTGGTTTGTATATTGGTTATACAATACACTGTACGTTAGATAAGTATTGGCAAATTAGAAAATTTACTTTTAAAGAAACCCTATCACCTTAGTAGAAATAAAATAATTAAAAAAACAGAGCCACCCCGTTGAAGAAGTTGAACATTTACCTTTCTAGCAGATAGTAAGTTAAAATATAACTATAGAAAAATATATATAATGCAGATACATTTTTTATTAACACAGCACTATAAGGCCCCTTTCACAAATACGGACCGTCCGTTTTTCACCCACACGTTGATAAAAACGGACATCAATGCATTTCTATGGAAAAACAGATGTAAAGGTATTATCATTCATTTACATCTGTTTTCATCCGCTCCCGTCAACATCCTTTTTTTTTTTTTTTTTTTTTGAATAGATGAAAGTCATATTTTTTATCTGTTAAAAAAACACATTGGATGACAAACCGATGACAAACTGATGAAAAACTAATGACAACAGGTGAAAAGCTGATGATAAAACTGATGACAATGGATGAAAAACTGATGACAACACGAATGGAAAACGGATGACAATGGATGAAAAACGGATGACAATGGATGAAAAACTGATAAAAAACTGGTGAAAAACTGATAAAAAACTGGTGAAAAACTGATGACAACACGGATGAAAAATGGATGAAAAACGGATGAAAAACTGATGACAACATGGATGAAAAACTAAATAAAAACTGATGACAATGGAAAAAAAATGGATGAAAAACTGATGACAACATGGATGAAAAACGGATAACAATGGATGAAAAACTGATAAAAAACTGGTGAAAAACTGATGACAACATGGATGAAAAACTAAAAAAAACTGATGACAATGGAAAAAAATTGATGAAAAACTGATGACAACATGGATGAAAAATGGATGACAATGGATGAAAAACTGATAAAAAAAAAACTGGTGAAAAACTGATAAAAAAAAACTGGTGAAAAACTGATGACAACACGGATGAAAAACAGATGAAAAACTGATGACAACATGGATGAAAAATGAAATAAAACCTGATGACAATGGAAAAAAAATGGATGAAAAACTGATGACAACATGGATGAAAAACGGATGACAATGGATGAAAACGGATGACAATGGATGAAAAACGGATGATAACAGGGATGAAAAATGGATGACAATGGATGAAAAATGGATGTGAAACTGACGTTGACTGAAAAAAACTGCTGACAAAAAAAAATGTGACTGAACTGATGAAATAAATGGTCTGTATGTGTGAAAGGGGCCTAACTGTTTTATTACCTGGTGATCATGCCAGTACTGTAGATCTGTTATTTTTCCACTAACTTTAACAGTCCAAGCTGTCCAGTAAAAGATCCAGCTATGTTTACAAAAACTGGTTGTTTCAGCTGCTAAATGGTCAGAGTAGCAGTCAATCAACCATCAGGCAGCACTGGCTTAATGCATTAGAAGAAAGCACAGACAGTCCACCATCCTGCAGAACTGGGAGCTTGGTGGCCATTCTATCAGACACCATTCAAACTTCAGCATTTTCCAACTCAAAGCTCGATGGCCAGAAACGCTCAACAAGCAAAATCCCATACATTTCAATGGCCCCTGTTCACATTTGAGTGTTTTGTTGCCTGTAGCAAAACGCCTGACCTGTCGCTCAGTAACATACAAAAGCTACTTTGCAGGCAGATTGAGAGCTTTTGTCCCCTAGACTTTAATGGAAAACGCCTGAGCAGTGAGTTCAGGTGTTTTTTCAGGCATTTTTAGCTCAAACAGCAGCTCCCCTCCTCTTTTCTAGCATCACTCCACATGTGACACAGGTTTCTTTCTATTGGCTACAGCAAAAAAAAACTAAATTAAAAACACCCAAAAAAAAAAAAATGCCTATATTATTTGCAAATATGCTCAAAATAACACTCAATAGCGTGTGAGAAAAAAAAAACACATGAAAAAATGCCCAGCTCAAGTGTGAATGTAGCCTTAAAAAATAAAAAGTAGAAAAAAGGTGTGCAGAAACTTGCAGGATCAATGGGCATTTATGACATATTTATCCACACCAATAATAAATATTAAAAAGAAAAAAAAAAAACCTTGCAGAACCACATTTACAAAGCAAAAGGAGAGCGACTTCCACACTTTAATATTTGGAATTACATGCACTTTAAATCTCTGCTCTGCAGAAAAACTATATGTACTCTTGCTACACTGTATTGTCAAAAGTATTGGGATGCCTGCCTTTGCATGCACATTAAGTTTAATGGCATCCCAGTCTTAGTCCGTAGGGTACAATATGGAGTTGGCCCACCCTTTGCAGCTATAAGAGCTTCAACTCTTCTGAGAAGGCTGTCCACAAGGTTTAGGAGTGTGTCTATGGGAATGTTTGACCATTCTTCCAGAAGTGCATTTGTGAGGTCAGGCACTGATGTAGGACGGAAAGGACAGGCTCGCAGCTTCTGTTTTAATTCATCCCAAAGGTGTTCTATCGGGTTGACGTCAGGACTGTGCAGGCCAGTAAGGTTCCTCCACCCCAAATTCGCTCATCCATGTCTTTATAGACCTTGCTTTGTGCACTGGTCCAAATCATTTGGTGGGGGGGGGGGGGGCAATTATGGTGAGGGTTTTTATTTCCAGGGGTTGGGCTTGGCCCCTTAGTTCTAACAATTGTATGCATCACTCACAAATCTAGGTCCATAAAGACATGGTTGAGCGAGTTTGGGGTGGAGGAAATTGACTGGCCTGCACAGAGTCCTGACCTCAACCCGATAGAACACCTTTGGGATGAATTACAGCAAGAATGCAAGCTAGGCCTTCTTGTCCAACATCAGTGCCTGGCCTCACAAATGCACGTCTGGAAGAATGGTTAAACATTCCCATTAACACACTCCTAAACCTTGTAGATGGCCTTCCCAGAAGAGTTGAGGCTGTTATAGCTGCAAAGGGTGTGCCAACTCAATATTGAACCCTACAGACTAAGAGTGGGATGCCATTAAAGTTCATGTACGTGTAAAGGCAGGCTTTCACAAACATTTAACAATACAGTTTATCTGACACTCTGGTGGTTCTTATTCCTCTCTACTTGTTCCATACCTGAAAAAACAAGTTTTACCTGAAAATACCCTATATGCAATGCATAACAAAGCAAAAAGGCAGGCGTAAGTAAGCAGCAATCCTTCTAGCACGAGTCGGACTTAATTTCTGCAATTCTCCTTTAAAGGAGATTCTTTTTTTAGACCTTAATTTTTACCTAATAGGTTGTACATAACCTGCATGAAAGATGCTTGTTCAAAAATCCTATAGGTGAGTAAACGTTATTCTGATGTAGTACGGCACTGCAGATGTGTTAATAGCGTGTGAATTGGCTTACTGAGCCATAGCAACTTGTAATGTTTCATCGCTCAAAGTGTGTTTTAATGGGAAATAAGATGTGATTGTGGGGGTGAATAATACCTTGCCACCCTCCAATTATCGGTGAACAGCACCATCACAGGATCATTTTCTCACATTCTCCCTGGAGGATCTGCAATGCTCAAGCTGAGCCAAAATACTTAAAGGGTGAAAATTATATATATATATATATATATATATATATATATATATATATATATATATATATATATATATATACAGTATATGCTGTATTCATCTTGCTGATACTGCTTTCTCTTCGACACAAATCTAACAATAAACCTTGATCAACAAAATTGCCTGCAGTATGTAAACCAGTGCTGCATTCAGAAGCTGCTCGTGAAATGTATTTAAATATTTCTGATACTAATATGCTTCAATATATGAGCTTTTATCTTTTTGATTCTTTTAATAGAAGTATATTTGAATTATATTTTAGGGTTTTCAGTTGTCATGGGCAAATTTGTCTGGGTTACAAGGAGAATTCTATTGAAATCTATGATGAAGCAAATCCTGTTGTTAGATTCTGGCCATTTTTATGGCTGAGGATTTTTTTTTTTATTATTCTGATAACAGCTTTGTTTATAGGTAATTAATTTTAGTTTGAATCGTCCAATTAAAAATAAAAAAAAAAATTCAGGTAGCTTTAACAGCAGCACATGCTTTTTCATCCAATGGTAATAGACTTGCTTTGATAGGCAGATAGTAATTGTCCAACAACAAGACATTTGTAACCTCTTTACGACCGCCTGCCGCAGATGTACTGCGGCAGGCAGCCGCTGGTGCGCAAACCGCCATACAGTGGGGAAGCTGATGCAGCGGGCAGGCGGCTCCGATTGCCGCCTGACACCGGCGAGCTGAGAGAGAAGGACGGGCAGCCGTTGTAAACACAGCTGACCGTTCTTCTCCCTGGAATGATCATAGAGCCCGTGTGATCCTTCTATATAGGAACACAGGTCTCTATGGTCATTTAACAGGCACAGTTAGAATCACTACCCTAGGCTCACATTTAACCCCTTGATCACCCACAATGTTAACCCCTTCCCTGCCAGTGTCATTATTACAGTAACAGTGCATATTTTACTGTAGTAATGTAGTAATGTCACTGGTCCCCCCAAAAGTGTCAAAAATGTCAGTCAGGGGTCCGATCTGTCCGCCACAATGTCGCAGTCCTGCAAAAAATTGCAGATAGCCACCATTACTAGTAAAAAAACAAAAAAAAAAACAATAAAAATGACATAAATCTTTCCCGTAGTTAGTAGACGCGATAACTATTGCGCAAACCAATAAGAATATGCTTATTGCAATTTTGTTACCAAAAAATATGTATCAGAAAACAAATTGGCCTAAAATGTTAAAACATTTTGATTTTTACATTTTTTTTGTTGGGAATGTTATAAAGCAGAATGTGAAAGTATTGATTTTCTTTTAGAATTGTCGTTCTTTTTTTGTGTATAGCGCAAAAAATAAAAATCGCACAGGTGATCAAATACCACCAAAAGAAAGCTCTATCTTTGGGAAAAAAAGGACGTAAATTTCATTTGGGTACAGTGTCGCACGACTGCACAATTGTCAGTTAGTCATGCAGTGCCAAGTTGAAAAAAGTGGCCTGGTCATTAAGGGAGCTAATCCTTCCGGTCCTAAAGTGGTTAATGATGGAGAATTGGTCAAAATGTATTAGAGAAAAAGAATACATAGAGTTGTTTAAGGCCCCTTTCACACTTGTGCGACTTAAAAGTCACGCAATTTTACAGCGATTTTGTTGCAGTGATTTTGACGCGACTTGAAGCAACGCCTATGGGTTTGGACCTCAAAGCGCATTAAAATTGGCCAAAAGTATTGCGGGGACCACTTTGAAGTCGTTGTGACTTGAAGTCATACAGATATGAATGGTACTCATTGGAAATCATGGAGAACGACTTGTCATGCGACTTTGCAGTCCCAAATCGCAGGACAAGTTGCACAAGTGTGTAAGGGGCCTTAAATAAATGTGATTAAATACTGCACAAGATACAGCAGTGTAAAATTTGCTTGTAGGTGGGCAGTTTATTCAGGAATAACTCACCAGATGATACAGTGGTGTAATACTGGCTATCTGCAGGACATTTCTTTTTTTTTTTTTTTTCCATAAACATTTTATTGAGTGAAACAAAAAGAATATGCAGAGTATACATAGAACCATACAGAAAACAGAACAATATGCATAAAGGAGAACAGCACGAAAAACAACACACGTGGCTATACTCCAACTCACGTTCGAGGGGATCCAATCAAAGAATAAACCATATATCACCGGTCGAGCCACACTTAATATGTGGGTGGAAGCATGGGTCAAAAACCTGAGCCAAAAGAAATTAAAAAGAGGTAGTCTCATGTGCCACAGCGGCACCCCTGCAGGACATTTATATAAGTAAAAGGTTAGGCCCAAACTAGATACAAAGAGTACAGGCAGGTGTTTTACTACAAGAATTAAAGGTTACCTCCCCTTTCACACGGAAAAAAAAATAGAAAATAAAGAAAAAACAATATAGCGTATACAATTTGGACACAAATCATATTGTAATTGAATGTTATTAAAAATGACCTTTCCTTTTCAATCTGCAGCTGTTGTAATTTTCTGAAAATGCAATGCAATATGGCTACCTGGAGCTGTTCTGTACACAGAATGTGTACTGACCACACCCCAGAAACATCATTTCCTGCTTGTGTGATTGGCTCACCAATTTCCCTAAAAGTCTGCCTAAGATAAAAGTCAGATTTCTGGCATCCCCTGCAACAAAAATGTCATTTTTGGTGAGATAGGAACATGTCCATAGGGATGCAGACCCAGCAGATTTCCTCATTAGAGCCCTGCAGCTGCACAGCTGATAGATAATTATGAAACTATTCCCAATAGACCAACGATGCACAGAGGAACAAACAGTGATAACTTCAGAATAAGAAAAGGTCGGAATCTGCAACAAAGGTTGTTATAATCCTTGTAATGTACAGAGATCACCCAGAGGGGAATTTTTTTTTCTCAAGAAAAGTGGAGTTACGCTTTAAGAGACAGCAGATGATACAGTAGTGTAATATTGGCCATCTGCAGGACACCCCATTCGTGAAATCTGAGCTAGGTTGTAGTGTTTACTTATCTCTCTCCAAAGCTCTAAGTGCCTTGTCTTTCTGCAGCTCCCTTCCTCTGTTATCAGCATATTAACTTCTGACAAGTTCTCTGACACGTGAGATAAAAGCAGCTGAAAATGTGTGTCAGGGAGGTGACTTAGAGATAAGCAGAGAGCTGGTCTATTCACAGAACAGCTCTGCATGTTTCTTTGTTCCTCTGCCTATGTGGAGTGGGGATGTGTGCCTTTTATCCAATCAGTTCTCACACATTGTAGAACCAGACTCCACACCCACTGCTGAAGAAACAAGATTTCTAACACAAGCTGCGCTTTTTAAAGAGTGTAGAAAGTTGAAGAGAGCAGATATACAAGTAAAACCAATGTAGGGATATTTTTTTAATCTCTGTGTATCATCTGAGGTTGTTCACTTCACTGGGTATATGTGAGGGTTTACATCCACTTTAAGATATTTCAGAGGATACAGCAGTGCAAAATTTGCCAGCAGGGCAGTTTTATTTAGAGATAAAGTCCTATCTGGTGTATTCTATAATGTTTCTATAGGCATAAGGGATGCAGTGAATGTGAAGTGGTTTTAGGTGTACAGGGGGGTGCTGTGTGCACCTTGTCCCCGTGTTGATGAAGGTTAAGTCAACCCTGCCCCCAAATTTACCTGTCTTTCGGCGAGTATCTCTTCACTAAACACATCATACTCAATAACATGGGGGCCAGGATAATTCCAATATGTCACCCCCCACCCCAAAACCACCAGGCCAGGGTTGTGGGGGGGAAGAGGCTCTTATCCTCATTAACAGGGGGATAAGGTGCGCTGAGGGCTTGTGGCCTGGCATAGTTCAGGAGGGAGGGAAGCATTCACTCAACCCCCCCCTTTTCTGGCCTGCTGGGCTGCATGCTCAAATATGTGTCTGGTATGGAGTTTGGGGGACCCCATGCAGTTTTTCTAAAAAAAAAAAAATAATAATAATAATAATAATTTTTTTTTTTTTTAATTGGCGCCTGTTTTGTTTACATTCTGCTGACAGTGGGGAATCCTGCTGACAGCAGATGAGTTATAGTTGTTAAAGTAGCAGTCCAGGCAAAACCTAAATCTAAACCTGCTCTGTGCCACTATCTAAACCTAATCTATCTAACCCCGTAAATCAAAAATCACTGTACTTATCTATTCTGCCGGTCCGATCCCAGCATCAGCTGTCAGTGGCGGCTTCAGCGTGGAGGCGGGTGCAGGAGAAGCATCCGACAACGGAAGCCCCATAATAAGTCTATGGGTGACGTCACTTCCCAGGCATTTCCCAGCTGTTATCGGTCCTCTCCTGCACAGACCTTCTGCCACTGGAGACCGCACCTAATCGGGTGCAGAAAAGATCAATACAGCGTTTTTTGCTTTCCAGGGTTAGATAGAGTGGGTTTAGAATGTGGCACAGAGCAGGTTTAGCGTTAGTTAGGTTTTGCCTGGACTTCTCCTTTAACCACTTGAAGACTAAGCTTTTTCTGACACTTTTAATTTACATATAAATCTGTATTTTTTTGCTATAAAATGTACTTATAACCCCCAAACATTATATATGTATTTTTTTAGCAGAGACCCTAGGGAATAAAATGGCGACTGTTGCAATTTTTTTATGTTACACGGTATTTGTGCAACTTTTTTCAAATGCAATTTTTTTGTGAAAAAATAAATTTTAACCACTTAAGGACCCAAAGGTTTTACCCCCTTAATGACCAGGCCATTGTTTGCGATTCAGCACTGCGTTACTTTAAAAATTGCATGGTTGTGCAATGCTGTACCCAAATACAATTGATATCCTTTTTTTTCCCATAAATAGAACTTTCTTTTGGTGGTATTTGATCACCTCTGCAATTTTTTATTTTTTGCGCTTTAAACAAAAAAAAGAGCGACACTTTT